>NW_015557049.1:1673631-1685483 GCF_001515605.1 Sinocyclocheilus anshuiensis | reverse complement strand
GATTCAACTTTATTGTCACTGTGCAGAGTACAAGTACAGAGCCAATGAAATGCAGTTAGCATCTAACCAGAAGTGCAAATAACAGAGTATATAAATAAATATAGATTATGTGTATATACATTAAGCTTTATGACATATAGTGCAAGTTATGAGGTAGGAGGGCAGAGACCAGCTCAATGCAAATGACTGTACATACAACATAGGGTGCAAGGAATGTAAAAACAGTAGGTGTATTATACAGTGAATATAAACAGAAGGTGCATTATACAGTGAGGTACGTAAATAGCATGTGTTTATATATGGCCAATGACCATAACAATGGTGCTATTGAGCCAAGTTTCTGTGAAAACCATAACGTTGCAGTCTATAAACATTCGCTGAGTGATCCGAAGTCGTAGCTCGTCGATCTTGTTTGCCAGAGATCGTACGTTAGCGAGGAAGATGCTTGGTATCGCTGGACGACGCGGGTTGAGCTTTAGCTTAGCCCGCAGGCCGCTCCGCTTACCCCGTCTTTGTTTACGTTCGCAGCGCCGACGACAGGCACTTCCTGTCGGACTGGCTGATTCACTCGAGCCCGGGGACCAGAGTAATTCTGGAGGTAGTAGATGAAGATCTAGTGTGGTATCCACATCGGTGTTTGTGTAGCGAAGTTTGATATCCAATAGTGTGTGACGGTTGTAAGAGGTTAATGCGTAGCTATGTCGAACAACTGCGCTGAAAATAACTAGTAAAATAATAAGTAATTTGCAAAAACTGGAGAGACACTGAGCCTCGCGCTGTTCACACGCCGCCATCTTGATCGACATATGTACAGTATGTCGAAAATAATGTTTTTTTTTTAAACCTTAAACCACATAAACACATTTCATTACACCAAATAATGTTCTTTTTAGCAAAATCATATTACCCCTTTAACACTAGAACCGCCAGAGGTCGCTGTATACCTAAAAGCGCCAGCGGGTACATTTTACCCACGCACATGGCAACTGTATTTATATGGCTAAAGAACATTATTTCACTGTATTATGCTACGGTCTTCACAAAGAAGTGTCTAGAGTCATGAAATGATTATGTCTAGTCATCAATTATATTGTTCTCCTGTTGTTTTATGTTCAAGACTTTTTAATGCAGGCTACACTAATCCATAATGGTCAGTAGCCTAAGCTAAAAAAAAAAAATAAGTCTGCACTGACAACGGAAATTAGAAGGTAGTAGCCTAAATATTTGGGTGGTTTAATATTATAATACAATGTCATTAATCAATATATTAAGATAAAACATGCTATGAATGACTAAAACAGCCTATAGACAATAATAATTCACCACAATGCATAGGATGATTCGATGAAAAATTCAAGCGCACAGCTTCATCTAAATATTTATTAATTTGTTTAGTTATATCATTTATAATTTGAATAAGAGAACAACACCATTAAACTTTGGGTAATCAAAAAATGGTTTTATTCATTACATCATACTGATCTGATTTTTTTTTTTTCAGGATACGGACAGACTAGAATAGCAACACAGTAGCGAACAATACACGATATGGCAAAACAAAAAGTAAATAATTCAACCAAAGTTTGACCAATTAGAGTAACGTTAGGCTAAAACATGTAAATATGATATCTGGATCACTGTCAGATGATCAGTCAGATGCTGAGCCAACCCAGGACACATAACTTACCATCAGACTCTCCATCACTCATGGCATTTAGTGTTTTCATTCATTATATAGCGGGTAAATTTGACCCGCTGGTGCTTATAGGTATAAATGTCCCGTTTTTTTATCTGGTTTAAAATAATTTTTAACATTGGATTGTAAATTACATAATTTTAGTAAAAGTCAATGACTGGAAGACTTGAATGTTTTATTTTAAATCTGTTATGTACATTTGAAAAACAGCCACGGGTAAAATTTACCCCGTGGCGGTTCTAGTGTTAAACTGAGCACTCACCATTGTGACGGCAATGTTAAGTCTTTCCAAGAACCTGAGAATGAATATTTTGAAGCCATTATTGCCGGGGACGTCATTTGATGCTTTTCAGTTCACACAAGGCTACTACCTGCTGTACATCTGAGGAGAAATTTCAATCTTAAGGATTCACTTAGTCAGACATTTGCATTTGGCTTTGGCGAACCTCTACAAATCATTCCGTTTTCCATGTAGAAGGGGGAAATATATGCACAGAAGTAGCTAAACATGCACCCTGCTGAAAAGAGCAGCTTGTATTTTTCACCTGGTCCAGGCTGGCTACGTTGGTGAGCTGAATGAAAAGTGATTCTAAGCATGGTCTTGGTCTCTAAGCATGGTCCTGTGTTCTTGGTGAAGCTACTTAAAGGGATAGATCACCAAAAAATTTAAATTATGTCATCATTTATTCACCCTCATGTAGTTTCAAATCTGTACTATACAAACTACATTGGACTTTCACTGTATAGACAAAAGGAGACATTTTTCAAATTATCTTCTTTAGTGTTGCATAAAAGAAAGGAAGTCATACAGGTTTGGAACACCATGAGGATGAGAAAATTACAGATTTTTTTTTTTTTTATTATGGAGGCACTAGCACATACATGCTGGTCTTTTCAACAAGGCATGACATTTAACACAGTTTGCTAAATTCTGAAATTTATATAAATTGCTCAAATTGTTATGCTGGTAATATAAATTGTAATGAAAAGTATGTATTCAATTAGAAAAAATAAGTCATCTCAGTGCCTTTTATTTAAAAGTAACTAAATAAATAAAAATCCCATCTGCCCAAACATCTGCAGTCTGAATCTCACTCTCACCCCCTCAGACCTCACGCCTGCTCTCAACCATTCTCTGCAGCAGCACTAGTGTCTACATCATTATACGCTCATCTTGTTCCTCCAAACTCTTCAGTTCTCTTCTAAATACCTCTTTGAACCCGTCTGGCTGTGCAAACTATAGCATCACAACCAAATACATTAGCACTCTTTTATGGCCCGAAGTCTGGACTTGTGACCTCTCCGCCTGCTCCCTTTCTGTCTGAGCTCTAAACCTTTGGCTTTCGCGGTCTCCCCTGCTGCTGTCATCCCGGGGGACTCCCAGTGGGCAGAAGCTGATTAGAGATTAATCAGACAGCTGAGAGAGGCTGACTGAGGTAAAGATGCATGCAGTAGAAATCCAGCCTGGCCTTCACACATCAGAGACCATGTACACGGAAGAGGAGAATATCTTTGGAGTTATAGTCATACAGTTGGCACTGCAGCCAACACGCTGTACAACAACCCTGAATGTCTAACACCTACAGTACCCTCTGCATTCCTATTCAGCTTCTTTTAAAAGGAATAGCTCATTCAAAAAGACAATTTTGTCATTATTTAAATCACCCTTGTGCGGTTACATAAAGGAAGGAAAACTGAGGCTTTCAAGCGTCAAAAATGATATAAAAGCACCATAAAAGCATCATGAAAGTTGTCCATATGACACATGTACTATATTCCAAGACTCTTGAAACCATACCTGCCTTCCTGTAACTCAAAGAGTAGATCATAACACTATACTGAAAATAAAATTGGTGTAAGATTTACTTTGAAAGAATTTTCACTCAAATAATTACAAAGATACAACAAGTAACACAATGTATCAATTAGGGCTGCACGATATTGGAAAAAACTCACATGGAGTATTTTTTCTGCTATATATATTGCGATATGAAAAAAAATCAGATGACTTCAATAGCTCTATTTGGAAAAAAAAATAATCAATGATTGGGGTCATTTAATGATTCAGTCCAATGAAGGCGAGCGTAGTGAAGAACCCATGTGCAGTTTATTTACAGACATCATCCAAAATACAAACATAATCCGAGACTAGAGACACAGACTTGACGAGACATAAACAGACTAGACTCACCGACAGCGGGTTACAACTTCAACACACGACAAAGAACAATGGGAACATGAGGGCTATTTGAACCAAACAAGAAGGGTCACATGACACAAACCAACCAATGGACAAACAAACATGACTAAGGCCTAACTACAAAATAAAAGACATGAAAACAATGAACAAGAAACAAAACCCAAACACCACATTACAGGTCATTTTGTAGGCGAGTAAATCATCATAGGAAATAAACAAATTACAAACAGATAAATAACAGAACAAAGATACAAATGAAATAGGCTAAACAGTGCTTTATATTTTTCAGGTAAGTCTAACAGTATTCAGATCACAAACATTCTAAATGAAAACTTACCATTGACAGAACAGTCAGCTCTACTCCCTTTTCTTTTGCATTCAAATCTTTATTACAAGCAATCCTGCTTTTATAAAGAACTTTGTTTTCCTACCTCCACGAATGCCATCTATGTGTTGATTATGAAACACAGTAGACTTTAATTATATGCATTTACGGTGTAATTACTACATTTTCGTGTCAATCCATGTTCATATTTACTGCAAAAATGCACTGTTACTTTAATTCATAGGCTCGGTGCGGAAACGATCTCTGCACTGCTGCAGGCGCACTGCTCGTGGAACGCAGTGCCGGTGTTGTGCCGAATTCTGCACCCCTGCCAGATTATGCACCCCCTCATTGAAGTCGCTACCTGATTGCCTAATCCCAACCCCTAATCCTAACCCCTGCCCCACACCTACTCCTAAACCTACCAATACTAGGGGGTGCATAATCTGGCAGGGTGCAAATTTCGGCACTACAACGGACAGCAACCGTGTGCAGTGTGCACGCTTTATTAATCCGTTAACATGAGCGTGGAAAAAATACGCAACGCATGCGCACTGCAAATGGAGTAATGTGAACCGAGTGACGATATGTGTGTGCGCTGCGAGTGTGGATGAGCGCACGGTCTCCAGGAGAGCGCGCAAGCGCTGAATAGTTAAACACTTGCAAGAATTAAAAAGTAATGCAATTTATAAACTTTAGTGACGATGTGACACTGCCTCGATAGCGCAAGGGACAATTTCTGTGTCAACTGTGCAGCGTGCAGCTCGCTTATAGACAGACGCGACGTGTGGTGATTTGAAGCCATTTGCGATTTTGAGTGAGAAAGAGAGAGCGCGCGCGGTGATTCACTCACGCTGTTTGTGAAATTACGTCTCACACAAGGTTTTCAAATTACTTTATAAGTTATTTAATGAAGAAATGTGAAGGTGAGTACTTCACCTTCAGCATTACAATTATTTCACCCGCGCCGGACAGAGACTGAGACAGTGCTGCATATCATGCCAAACCTCTCACGGCAGGCGCATCATCAGCTTGAGATCGGTTTTTTGAGATTGGCCTTTTTAGAGACCACCGATCAAACATCCCAACGCGATTATGTGCCGATAGTGATCGGTAGCCAATCAATCGGAGCACCCCTAATTATAATCAGTGATGCTGTCCGTCTACACTGGGTGGCGCGGCCCCGACAGTAAACTGATGTCGCGTTCTATTTATGGGGTACTGACACAAAGTTCATATGATTGGCAACGGTCGCTTTGTCACATCCAGTGTAGACTAGGGATGTGCATCTCATGACTGAGGCCGATACGAGACAATAAGATGTGGGAGTAGGAAGAAAGATGTTATTATAGCAAGAATGAGGATTGGACATTCAGCTTTAAATTTCAATTTACACAAAATAGGGAAGCATGAAAATGGAAGATGTGATAAATGTGGGAATCCAGAAACAGTAAAGCACATTCTTCTAGAATGCGATGCGTATGAAAGAGAAAGAAATCAACTTAATCATAAATTAGGTTTGATGGGACATGATAAAGTATCACTCAAGATATTACTAGGGAATAGCCAAATGCAATCAAGAATTAAAGAAGAAGTGTTCAATTATCTAAAAAAGACAGGAAATATGGAAAGAATATAAATTGTAATTGTGGTATATATATATATAACATATGTTTGTTTTTTTTAATATAATATATATCCTTCTCTCTACCAAATCTGTTCACTCCACACTCCAGATCAGTAGGTGGCGGTAATGCACCTTTAAGTTGGTTTGCCAAAACCGCCAATAAACATCAGAAGAAGAAGAAATTAATTTGTTGTTTATGGAACCGCTTTAGCCCCGATTGATTTGTTAGGTTATTTCAAGTCAGGTTTTGGACTTTAATCCGTTTTTTCTCGGGTCTACGTGGTGTTGTGATTCATCATATTCACGCAGCAGCAGCGGTGATGAGAGAACGCGCTTGAGAAACAAATATATAGGCTAGATCACAGCATATTGGTCACTTTTTAAATAATAAAAGTACAGTGCATCTACTAGTAATTATATATAAATAAATCGTTTTTTACCGATGCAAATATGTTAGAAACGATGCATCGTGATACAAATGCCGACTTGTAGCCTATACACACTTTTTAAACCGATGCATCTCATCGTTAACTTTTTATGCCGATGCACCGAGCGAATCGGGGAATCTTCCCATCCCTAGTGTAGACAGACTTTGGGGCCGTTCACATGTCGCGCCTAAAAATGCGTGGAAAATGCCAGCCGCGCCACTTTTTAACGATAAACGATATATCGTGCAAGCCCTAGTATCACTCGAGTTTTTGAAGTAAAAAGACTTAACTACTTTTTTTTTCTTGTAAAACATAGTCCAATAATCATTTTATTTAATCAAAAAAATCATTTTAGTGTATCTACACTGAGGTCATGGGTTCGATTCCCAGGAAAATCAAGAACTGTGTACCTTGAATGGAATGTACAGTAAGTTGCTTTGGATAAATGCATAAATGTTAATGCATAATGTAACACTATAACTATGTACATGGTGTACATGGAACAAAACAAACATTAAGTTAATATTTACTTGAAAACGTGCTCTAGCTCTCCTTGGCACATGAGAGAAATTAGAGAGCTAAATGTCTAAGAGAAACATTTCTTGAGCACCAAATCAGATTGAGAGAAATAGAAATAGACTGTACCATTTAGTAATCATTCTTTTGAGTCAAGACTTTTCACTGAATCAAAAACAGTGATTGATTCAATCACAAATCAGAATCTAATTCTCAAGTTCAACAGCTCACTCAGGGGAAAGACTATCGATGGATTACCTAAATGTTGATATCATATGTGTTCAGAAGACTTCTGCTGTTACCTCTCTTGCGTTTCTGAGAGATGTAACATCCCTTGAAGCTTCATCCTTTTCGAAGCTTGAAAGCCTCTGTACACATGGGCACTAATGGAATGGAAAAAAGAAACAAGTACAATCCTGTGTTCCCTGGAAGAAATAAAGTCATAGGGGTCTGTAACAACATAAGCCTGAGTAAATTAAGACAGAAGTTTCATTTTTGGCTTAAGTATTCCTTAAAATCTTTCTCTCTGTCCCAAGATGCTACCTTACTTCTAGTGTGTCTGTCCATCTTGGCCTCTCTCCAGCTGTTCTCTCTCGCTCTCTCTCTCTCTCTCTCTCTCTCTCTCTCTCTCTCTCTCTCTCTCTGCTTCTGTCTGCCTCGCAGCTTTTCTCTCCTTCCATCTCCGTCTGCATGGCTGTGTGAATGGAAATCATTTCAGGCATCACTACCCACGGCTAATGCTGAAATGTGTTCTCTAAGGTGTCCACAGTGCACATGAATACAGTCATGCCTAAACCCAGATACCACACAGTCTGATACTCCACCCATTCAAACAACCTTGAGGCACATAATGAAAACCTTAATATTTCACACAAAACACAACCTTCATCATCCTCTTCTCCCCACTTAGTAAGTCATAAGACTTCTGGTCAGTTCTAAGATGTCTGAAGCTGTATTATAGGCATTAAATGGTCAGAGGTCAACTCAGACACAAGGCGAATAAAGGTCAGGTGCATATCTCAAGACTCTTGACCTCCGTGTAATTGCCTTAAGGCCCTTTAAATCATGTCACTGTATGGCACTGTTTGCTGTGCTTCACTGGTCAGAAGTGCTTACAGCAGTTTGATGAGCATAATACTTCCAGTGCGCTGAGCAACAGACCACCTCCTGAGACAGTTTCACAAACCACGCAAACTTTCAGAAAAACTGGTTAAGATGAAAACAGAGTTCCCTTCAAACTTTAACACGTTCATGTATCCAGGGTGCGAACTACGGGGGAGCTATGGGGAGCTCGGCTCCCCTTAATAAGACATGGGCTCCCCTGAAAACGTGATTTGTGAAATTTTGGGGGCTCTCAAAAAATATTGACAATGTGTTATTTTGACGTGCAATTTCAGTTTTGTGTAATGTGATCATCGTGGATTATTATGTGTAAAATTGCAAAAATATAATTCATTCATTCATGCATGACGGCGATTTAAACCTAACTCACTTCAATAAAGATAACTATACATGCTATTCTTGTCATGAGCATCAAGGTGTGGGGGCGCTGCGGTGCAAATTCCACTCATGTTTAGTACATGTTAACTCAAAGATTTGTAGAAAAAATATAAACGTTGGACTCTGTGGTCGATTCTGTGTTAAGGTAAGGCATGTTATTCGCAATTATGTGTTGTGGCTGTGTTGTTATAGGTCTCTGTGACTCTCGATGTCTTAGGTCTAACTGAACGGAGGAATTATGGTATTCTTCTGTAGCCTGACGATGAGTAACTTTAACCGTTGTTCATATGAACGCAAAGACAGCCTGATGCTTTGTATATAGACTATTTGTGGGTGGCTGTTTGTTGTTTCACCTATAAATTCGTGTCGATAAAGTATAATAGGGTAAATCCTGTATAGTGATTTATCCTATATAGTGCTTGCATAAAGCAAGTAGTGCATACACTTGTAGCTGTTATGTATCTTTGTAAGTCATTGTAAGCCCTCTTTTGAGGCACGCGCACGACCCCCCCCCATAAAAAAAAACAAGTGGGCTCCCCCAAAGTCCACGGTACAGCTCGAACACTGCATGTATCTCTGTAAAGTGGAACACATTCAAATAAATACATCCATATAAAACTCAACTAAACCAATATACTGGGCAAAGCATCACAATGAGAAGCATAAGCTCATTAGCTTATCAAATCAGCAATGAATAACTGAGTCAAGCAACACACTTAGAAAAACATCCGAAAGAGTGAATAAACCCTAAAATATCAAAACCACACTTGTCAATAACCTCATTAGTGTAAACCTTTTCTAATGAGAAAAAGAATTAAATTCTAAAAATAATTTATTCTTCAATACATTATTCAAGTTGGAACTGAATCATAAGGTGAGTCATTTTTGGTCAGATTTTAAATGAATCGGGAACTGCATACTTTAGGTTTACGCAACTTAGATCAGTCTGTTTACTAACTGATGATGACAATGAGTAAATAAAGATACATTTTCAATATAGTTTTTGATATATAAATAATAATGGTTTTACAAAATAAAAAGATTATTGTTGAACACACAGTCCTGTTCAAAGGTTTAAAGGTTTTTTTTGTTTGTTTGTTTTTTTAAGAAATTAGTACTTCTTTATTGGCAAGAATGCATTTAATTAATCAAATTGACAGAAAAATGTTTTACATTGTTACAAAAAGTTTGTTGTTTCACCTATAAATTCGTGTCGATAAAGTATAATAGGGTAAATCCTGTATAGTGATTTATCCTATATAGTGCCTGCATAAAGCAAGTAGTGCATACACTTGTAGCTGTTACGTATCTTTGTAAGTCATTGTAGCGCACAAAATTTTGTTTGTTTTTAACTTTCTTTTCATCAGAAAATGTGTGTAAGTATCACGGTTTCCACAAAAATTTTAAGCAGCAAAACTGTTTTCAACATTGATAATAATAGGAACCATTATTAGTTGATCACCAATAATAACTGATAACTGATTACCAAATCAGCATATTACATTTTTTTATGAGTGATCGTCTGACAATAGAGACTGAAGTAATGACTGCTGATAATTCAGCTTTGCCATCACAGGAATAAATGACCAAAACGACATTTTAAAATATATTTAAATAAAAAACAGTTATTTAAGATTGTATTATATTATGGGTTTTTATTTAATTTATATTATATTACACAATATTACTATTTTTACTTTTTGATCAAATAAATGCAGGCTTGGTGAGCATAAGATACTTCAAATATTAAAAAAACGTACTGACCCCAAACTTTTGAACAGTAAGACTAAATCGAGTATTTGGATGACATGATTTAAATATCATCGACACAACAATATACCAAACAAATTACTGTTAAAAAGTTAAATCCTGCTTTAATTGTCTCATCACCTGGCAAGAACTGCAGTTGTGAATGAGAGATACATTTCCCATAACAAGCCTGAGGGGAATCACAATGTCACAGCATTTCGTCATTACAAGATACAAACATAATCACAGTGTGTTAAAAGTTTTGACTGATCTCAAAGCTCCCTAATTATCTTGATCTCCTAATAAAGCACAGGATGACTGCATCATCTCTAACTAAAGAAGAACTTTAGACTGAGACATGGACGGTAACTCATGAGCTCACCTCAGTCCTTCTCCTAACACACACACATGCGCACACACACAGACACATGCACTCTTTCTCTCTTTACCAATGGTGTCAGCTGAACACAGATGCCAACTGAGCGCCTGTCTCACTGATCTATTCATTAGACCAACAGCAAATCACTGACTCATTATTCAATCCTGTTAATGGATAAATTCTGAAGAACATGAATGTAATAATAAAGTCAATAATGTGGAAAAGCCCAGCTACTAAAAAAGCAAATGAATGTAAGGTGTTAATGGTGAAACACACGTGAAAAATGACATGAGAGGAGGCTGTATCCATGTCACTGTGACTTAAACCTAAATGCATCAAAAATGGTGAAAATGGACACATTAAGCAGGCTTTTAGCAAATAAATGATGGTGGCAGGAGTTGCGGGACCTTTCAACACACCTGCAGTGGTGACAGAGGATATGATTTTATACACATACACACACACACGCACGCACGCACGCACACACACACACACACACACACACATGCTCATATAGTATCCTTACACCTTTATAGTATCATATTAACACTTTATAACATCTAGAGTGAACCACTATAGATGCAGCTTCTGTGCTGTCTGCAATGAGAAAATGGAAACAAATTGGGTTAAATTGCGTGGCTGATGGGAGTGTGTGAAACGGGAAAGTTTAATCCATCAGATAGCCTAGTAAACCTCTCAAATATCCTCAAAATTAATATCACGTCGAGTCGCATTTGACCATTTTACCAGACATGACTTGAATGAATAAAAAACTTAACAGAGAAATTAATCGATCATGTTCCTTCCATCCTCCCAGATGGATTCAAGGAACTACAGTTGCAGATCTTTGAGAGGAGATGAGTGATAAATGGATAAAAAGAAATGTGGTCTCAGTTGAATCTTTTTAAATGCTGCTACTGCTTAATGTAACAGAGAGATCTCTCTCTCATCTAATCCGTTTCAAATGGACTTTGATGAGCTCAAGAGAAACAAAGATCAACTAATGACACTCAAACACGCGCTTAGACCATAATAGCATATTATTAATTCTTCAAACCAACATAATACTGCTTACTCACGCAGTTTATTTCAGTTATTTCCTCTCCTCATGTTCCTGCAGACGGCTGTTCACAGCAACAGTTACGCGAGCGTTTTCACTCACGCGCATCGCGCGTGAAATCATTCATTCCTCCTGTCAGGAATTTACCGGACGGTCTCCGTATCACTCAAACGTTAACCCACTATGTCGGTTTCAAATCCAAGCAGAGTGTCACCGGACAGACCCACGCAGCGAAGCCCGCATCAGTCTCTATGTGTGTCTTTTTCTCTGTCGAGGACGGACCGCAAGAGCCCCGGTGATTTTACTTCTTCCTGATTCTTCTTAAGCGCGTAAAGTCCAAGAGCAGGTCAGTTTCTGGACGGTGGTTGATAG
>NW_015557049.1:1661545-1673332 GCF_001515605.1 Sinocyclocheilus anshuiensis | reverse complement strand
TCTCTCTCTCTCTCTCGCTCATGAGGCAATAATCTCATTTGCCTGGTCAGTAAAGGTGAGGGCAGGTAAATCTTAATGCGTGTCCAGCAGGTTCATATAATCTTGAATAATATCAAAAACATGTCCAGGTTATATTACTGTAAAATATTTGTATTTCATGGTAATTATTTATTTATTTATAAGTGTATTTCTTATAATAAATCGTGGTATTTTGTTGCATTCATTGTTTATAAACAAATGAATAAATAAAATAAATAAATTTTTCATAATTATATACCATTTTAGTATTGTAATTTGATTTTTATTCAAATACATACATACATACATACATACATACATACATTAATATATATATATATATATATATATATATGTTGTGTGTGTGTGTTTGGATATGTCCCAGACATGTTTTTGTGAGATTCATCCATTCAGCCCAATAAAAAGTACAGTTTCATGCATACAAAATAAGAAGACAATGCATGCTGTGAATGCACTGAGTTGTAAATTAGATGTTTCTCATAAACATGATGCAGCTTCAGGTTGTGACACTGCAACTGAACAGTCTGAAAGAGTCTTTTCTTTCACCTCTTTAGAAATTAATGTGGGTGGTGACAGAGAGAGATAGAGAGACGTGCAAACACTGGCTGGCTGTGCTCTTCTCTAGTAACGTAACCAGTAAACACGCAGCTCAGTGTAACCTGAGAGGTTGCGGACCAGTACTCGCGTACAAAACCCCTGTAACATCACACCACCTGAATGCAGCCCACCACAGCAGAAATGTACTTACACAGAGGATCCACATCCCACAAGAACAGCATTTGTCACATAATACTGATAAACCACAAAAAAATATTTGCACTTACTATCATTTTCTATGTAGCGCCATATGCAATTTTACAACTTCATCATGACAATGCAATGGTATAAACCCTTAAACAACTGTAGAATGATGATTTAAATCATTTTACAACTCAAACAATACATTTAAAAACAATTTAGGCCTAGATTTAAGATTTATGCAACTGAATTGCATATAAAAATGTGCATACATTTGGATTACACAGTTTTAACATAAAAAAACAAAACAAATGTGATGCACATGTCAATCTTACAAACTGTAAATGAAACAGGTAAGAAACAGGTAAAGTTTCTGCACTAAAAAAAACAGCATAGTTTATTATTAACTATTTACATTAGATTTTTTTTTTAATAATCATTTTCAAAAAAAGTGTTTATTCTAACTGGTGATTGATGAATATATAAAATTGTTTATTGTGTATTTAAAGCACATTCATATTATTAGTACTAGTCTATTACACAAAAATCTTACCCGTTTCTTAACTGTTTCATGTGTGTCTGACACATTTGAATCACATTAAAATTGGAATGCAAATGAATGGAAATTTTATATGCAATTCAAATATAGAAATCTTAAGATTATAAAATATTAATATTTTAAATCACTCAAAAACTGCTTTTAAATCACTCAAAAATATTAATTTCTATTGTAAGTTAATAGCCACAGTCACACTTTTTTTAAAGAGTCATAATTTTTTGTGGTAACCAACAGTACTGAACCCAGAATACTCCTTTACAATCAGCTGTTTCTGCATAGTCTCTGTAGGATCAGGTCTCTCCAAGCGCATTACACTGGGTCAGATGGAGATGATTTTGATCTTAAACCATATAGCTACCATACTGTAACTGTTTGCGGCTTACTGTTACCACGAGGCTCTCTACCACCATCTACGATTCACATTGCACATCCACACCCTGTGCACAGTAGATCAGCAGGCAGTCCCAGGAGATCCATGTGGCAATCACAAAATGAACTGAGCAGAGGCCTGAAAATAGAAAGTACGTGTGTGAGAGAGGGAAGAGATAGCAGAGTGTGTGTGTGTATGAGATGGAAACCACTTCAAGGTCAATGTAGTCATTTGTAGTCATGGCAGACCAATTAGATGAGTTAGATGTGGATGTTGGAGCAGTTCTTCGGTCTGAGACAGAGACTCACCCGCAAATAAAGTGTTTTTGTATACTCACTGTAACCAAACTAATGCAGTCCACGCTATCAGTCTGCAACCGGGCTCTGCACTGCAGCTTTAATGAAACCTCATGTCGGCACCTACACTGTCAGACCCCCTTCTAAATAAGCAGGTAGCCTGGAAACAGATGCAGGAAATAGATCAAAACAAGGGGCGCTAAACTACATATGTCTTGAAGCCAGCAAACAATGTAAAAATGAAAATCTTGTTCTGAGTGATCTTGTTCTCCCTCAGTCATATTATTTGGGAAATGTAAGCTGAAGCAAAGTGATGCCCTGCTCTCAAAAATAAACCCCCCTCACACGCAGGAAACACACTACAGCTGCTCACTCATGCCTCAGCAAGCTCAGGATCTAATGTTCTCAATATAGAAGCAGAACAAAATCTGTGCTAGCATGCAGTACATCTACACATTTTTTAAAACCCTGATGCTAGCAGCAGAGACATCCAGGACATTTCATATCAATCCAAGTCCAGTCATCTGATATTTATGACATTGACAAGAGTATACCACAGTTGCACAATTGTGGGTGTACAAAACAGGGTTGGAACCACTACAAACAGCCAAAAAAATTAACATTCATATATATTTTATGATATATACATATATACATACACTGTAAAAAAAAATGATGTAGACACTATTTTCACTAAGCAATTACTAGTAATAACTACAAAGAAAAAATCACTAAAAGGAAACGGCAAGTAACACATTTAATTATTAAATCAAACATGAAATTTTGAAGATTATTTGTAAAACACTCAAATTATCTTCGTTTTATTTACAACTTAAAAAATAAATTATTTTTTATAAACATTTATAATGACATAAAAGATTTCTATTTCGAATAAATATGTTTACAGAAATATTAAGCAGCACAACTGTTTTTACCATTGATAATATCAGGAATTGTTTCTTGAGCACCAAATCAGCTTAGAATGATTTCTGAAAGATCATGTGATACTGAAGACTGGAGTAATGATGCTGAAAATTCAGCTTTGCATCACAGGATATCCTTACATCATAGAGCCATATGAGATTATCATTATAAGCTCTAGTATTTTTCTTCTCTGTCTCCTGTTAACACACATCAACATTACTAATGATAGTGTTAGGGAGAGTTCTTGCTCTGTGCTTTGCTTTGGCTGAGCCAAGTTTAATCACGCTGCTACATCCCCCTAGGGGGCAAATTTAGATACACAACTGGGTTAGAATAGAGAGAGAAAGCTGCATAATTCTTCTTTCTAAGGCCGTAAGGCATCACGAGAGAGGTCAGAGCAGAGCACAGAAGTCTTTTGGGCATGACTGAGTAACTCAATAGAATCACATTCTGTATGTTATAGAGTGAATAAAAGTCAGGTATCAGGCCTAGCAATTCATCATGGTCAGTAACATTGTGCAATATGATTCAGCCATAAACACACTAGCATTGATCCAAAAACCTAGTGAGATAACTTCCTTCTTCAAGGAGGTCTATAACTTCTGGAGAAAGCTACAGAATCTGTTTGGGGCCATTCACAAAGAACGCATTTTTGCTTTTAAAAATGTAAGACAAGTTTTTTTTAAAAGTCGAACTTCTATTAACTTCAGAACCGTGTTTTTTTTTAGAACACCGTGTCAAGCGTGAGAAGATGCAAGACGTGAGCACAATGGTCAAAGATGTCCATCTAGCATGTGTTTATGTAGAAAAACAATGGAAAAGTAGCACAGTGGAATGGAAAAACATTTTCTGTGTGAACGGCCCCTTAGAGTTCCCATTCATCTCAATGGCAGTCTCTCAACAGCACGCTTTGGACATATGCGATTTGAAATCAATCATACGGTCTCATGGACTGTTCTAGACAAAAGTTTAGGGATGGTAAAAAAATTTCATATTTAAAAAAAAAAAGAATCTTTTGCTCACCAATGCTGCATTTATTTGACACAAAATGTAGTGAAACAGTAATATTATTAAATATTATTATAATTTAAAATAACTGTTTTCTATTTAAATGTATTTTAAAATGTAATTTATTCCTGTGATGGCAAAGCTGAATTTTGAGCAGCAATGTTGAAAACAGGTGTGATGCTTAATAGTTTTTTTTTTTTTTTGTGAAAACTGTGATATATTTTTTATGATGCTCTGATCAATAGAAAGAATAGCATTTATTTAAAACTGAAATCCTCTGTAACATTATAAATGTCTTCACTGTCACTGTTGATCAATATAATGCATCTGTACTGAATAAAACTAATAATTTATTAGTGTGTGTGTGTATATATATATATATATATACACACACACACTAATAAATTATTAGTTTTATTCAGTACAGATGCATTATATTGATCAACAGTGACAGTGAAGACATTTATAATTATATATATATATATATATATATATACATTTTTGTTGCAATTAGATATTAAAAATATATATTATATATAAAATATATATATACAAATATTTTACTTCCCCCAAACCTCTCAAAGTTAATGAAAAATTATACATATGGTGCTCGCAAATTATAATATAATTAAGTCAAAATACATCGCTGCTTTTAAGTGTCGTCAAGGGAGAAAGATGCTCTTTGCCTACTTGCCCTAGACAGCATTAATCTGGCAAGATGGCGAATGTGAGGAATGCAGATCATAAATATACTTTAAATACATTAAATATATTCAAGAAAAGTATGAATAGAAATTAGTTCCATGTACAAATGGAACAGAATTTTTCACCCACGTAATCTAAATCACGTAATCTTCCCTGCATTCCTCTTACTAGTCGCCACATTCTGCACATATGCACAAAGTTAAACTCTGCCAACGGTCGCTGTTGTACATGTTACCTCAAATTGTCAGCAATAATTGAAAATAAATGACTTCTGGTTGCTTTGTTACTCTGAATCTCAGTCAGTGAATGAAGTCGCCTATGTAGACAGAAGGCAGAGAGGCAGCTCACTAAGTTTTGGAACAGACTGACAGAGCTCGGCTGGAAAAGTAGGCTACAACTATAAACATGACAGCGGGCATTTCTTATTGTCATCAATAAACTAGCTGTACTGTCATGTGTATAGCAATACACAGAGTATAAATTAATCATTGTGAAAAATAAATTTGAGCGCTTGCTCAGAACTGTTGTATCAGCACAGCTCCACTGCAAACCTCGCGCTCACTGTATGAATTCTCTAATGAGCACATTCAGATGCTATTTGTTGAACAAGCTGATTCAAAATTCCGCAATCAGCTACGGAATATCACATTCATTTCCAGAATCTTCCTCATGTTGCCCATGACCTCTGCTAGATCTCTCAGAGGTTGCTGTTGAATTGGAATTCTTATTAATCCAACAAGTAGCTTTGGGAAGACATAAAGCAAAACAGAGTCATTATCTAGTTCAGTAGCACTCCAGAGAGAAGCAGCACTGAGTGTGTACTAATAATTAGCAGGAACGAAGCATTTACAAACAAAGTCTCATTAATAGTGAGCGTTGCAGACATCTCCTTCAAGCCCTGTGGAGCTCATGAGCAGCGCAGATGCTCCGTCCCGCCATGGCTGTCATTGAGCATCGCATTACTGTTCGTAAATGACACATCTGTGGAGGCGCGGAAACGAGCATACGTGTTTTGTCGCGACTTGCCAGCCTATGAAATTAGCCCGGGGTCATCAGAGGAAGTGTGCACATCTCAGCCACTCAGCAAGGTGTTTCTTTCTGAAATGAAAATAAATTGTCTTAGGGATGGGTGAAGACGCAGGTGAAACCCCTAATCGGTTTAGAGCTTTGACTGATTACGTTCGCACAAGATGGGAGGGTGATTTTGCAGAGGAGAAAAGGCATGCAATAAATTCAATGAGACTAGACATATTTGAGCCAAAAGAGCGATGTATCTAGAATGATCTGAATCACTCACTGGACCTTTGGTACTTATTATCATCTCCAACATGAAAGTGAGATGTTCTTTAGCAGACATGCAGTAGGTAGTTTGATGAATTCTTCTTCAAATAGAAGAAAGAACATAATAGAGTGAATATATCAAGTCAAGTCACCATTATTTATACAGTGCTATATACAATACAGATAGTTTCAAAGCAGCTTTACAGTAAAAAATAAATAAATAACAGAATCAATGATAGAAACTTCTTCAAATACGAGATGAAATTCAAATTCTACTGTAAAGCAACTCTAAAAAGACAGTAGTGGTCATTATTCAGTTTAGTTCAATAACTGTGTAGAGTTCATCATGAAACAAGTTCAATTCAGCTATAAGCAAGTCAACCAAAGGCAAGTCTTGTTATTCAGCTCAAGTCAGATAAATGTTGATTTAATTTAGTTTAATACAATTTTTGATGTTGCAAAATTCATCAATTGTAAAGCAAATTTGATTCAGCCATGAAGCAGCACCATCATCTATTTCAATGCAGTTCAACTTCAATAATAAATAAATTAATGTTTATTAAATAGCACAAATTATTACAAAGAAACAGCAAGTAACGCATTGAATTAAATGGGAACGTTTTAAGTAGAAAGACGGAAATAGTATTTTCTTGTAAAACATACTCCAATAATCTTCAAAAAAATGTTTGAAATAATGTATTAGATTTTAGAAAGCAAAGTGGAGCTAATCATATTAAATACAATTGAAATCTAATATTTTAAAATTAGTTGCTTCATATACAATTGAAAATTTAAAACAGACTTTTAATTTTGACTCCAGGGCCCAAACCCCCCCAGAGCGTTTCCTTTGAAAGCAATAAAAATGCATTATTTATTTATTAATTTTTTTTTATGAAACAGCCCTCTTTTGAAAACCCCTTGTCTAGATAAGTAACTCACTAGGATTTGTAAAAGACTGTTGAAATTGTATGTGAATTTCAGTGTTTCTCATGAGCAGTTTCTTCTTCCCAGGCGCTGGGTAAAGTGTTGTGTCAGTTGTAATGAATTGGATATTTCAGAGAGTAACAAGAGCAAAGCCTTGTGAGTCATTTAGAGCACAGCTGTATAGGAATCCCACAGCACTGGAACTTTACAGCTCTCTGAATGAAGCAATAAAGGAGCGTGAATATGCACATATGCAGGAGCAGAGCTAAGAGGAGGGGTCAGGATGGTGCGGAATAAAGGCACCTGTCTCCGCTTCTCTCAAGAGAACCATTCTGCCATTTTAATCAACTCTGAGAGAGGACCACACTCCTGTTCCAGAGACACGAGCCAGGATCTGCTCTGCGAGATGCCACGGATGACTAAAGAGAGTGCATAAACCTGATGGAGAATAGAGCTGCGTGTAATATCACAATTAAAGTAAATACAGTGCTGTTGTGTGTACCCGTAAGCACACAGGAGCCATCCATGTTCCGGGTAATGCTAATTTCACACGCTGTCGGCCCATCATGGATTTCCAAAGTGCTGAAATACACAATCATTTGCATGAGGGATTCAGCTGCTTAAAACAAAAGAATTATATTCTCAAGTTTAGCTTCCGCTAACAGCCTAGGTAACAGCATCACCAAACAAACGCTGTGTGATGAAGCCCAAAACTGTTATTCATTGGGCCAGGGGGAAAGCAGGACTACACATAAAAATGTAGTCTCGTCCTGCTGCAAACACTTTAGCCTTTATCGCTCAAGCCTGTCGTTTGTGTTTCTGATGCATGTGCACATTCTCAGGTCAAATGAGCCTCAAAATTAATTAGACATCAAAAGAACTGCAGCACATGAAATAAAAATACAGCTAAGCACGGACTCACAAAATATACAAATATATTGTTTTTAAAGGCATACAGATCAAACTTTAATAGAGATGGACAAAAATATACTCTCATCATACAAATCAAATATTCTATAATATTTTTGGAAACAACGTATATAATATCACAGTTACAGTTTTCGGAATTTCATTCTGCTTTCTAAAAAAAACTAACTAATAACTATTTCATTCTATTGACACCTCTAGTTTTTAACAGTAAGATTTTGTAAAAAATATGTCTATATAGTTTTTAAAATTAATTTAAAATTAAGTTAAAATTTATTTTTTATTTCAGTTTTAGTTATTTTAGTACTTCAAGTTAAAGGGGTCATATGATGCTATTTTAAAGATCATTATTTTGTGTATTTGGAGTAACAGAATATGTTGCCATGCTTTAATGTTCAAAAAACACATTATTTTTCAAATACTGTACATTATTGTAGGTCCTCTATGCCCCGCCTCTCTCAAACACGTAGTTTTCAACAAAGCCCCCTCCTTTGACAAGCGCAGTCTGCTCTGATTGGCCAGCTGACCCAGTGCATTGTGATTGGCCGAATCTCTCTCTCTCTCTCTCTCTCTCTCTATATACTTCAGTAATATCACTGATTTACGATTATAGTTTTTCTTAATATTTTAATTAAGTTTTTATTTTCATATTTCCCGTTTTCATTTTAGTTTTAGTTAAAGTTTCAGTAATTATTTTGTGTGTGTGTGTGTGTGTTTAATTGTATTAGTTTTTTTTTTGTACTTCAAGTAAAACTAAAAGGAAATCTGAAATAATGTCTTACTGTTAACATTCATTCATTCATTCATTCATTCAGTCAGTCAGTCAGTTATTTATTTATTTATTTGTGTGTGTGTGTGTGTGTGTGTCTGTGTGTGTGCGTGTGTGTACGTGTGCGTGTGTTCAACTGTTTTTTCTTCCTGTAGACTGAGAAACAGCACTGACAGCATCTTTTGCAAAATTCATATAGCCTACCCTTTGGAACAGCTAAGAAACAATGCATTAGTCTGCTGTTTTTATTTAGTAATAAAAACGGCCGTACTTTTGTTATGAGTGAAACATGAAATCACAGGACGTAATGCATTTTTAATACTTGAGATACTGGAGGCATGCTGTGGTTTTTCTGAGCCTCAGTGAAGTCAAGCTGTCACGTTAAGCCATTACACACAGAGGAGATCCCAAACACGACTGCAAAGCTCAGATTTTGTTCAAATGGTGCAGCCACCACTGAGAAGATGCATGGTTTAACATCCTAAATGGAGTAAAATAACCCAAAATGCACTTTGGTTTGTGTGTACGAGCAGGAGCTTGCTTGTGTATCATCACAATACAGACATTCAGGAAAACAGCATGTCTGTGAGAGTGACTCATGCTGACAGGAATAGGAAAGGTTGAAAACGACGACACGGAATATTAAAAAGTAAAACTATTTTGATGAATGTTGATAAGCGGGTTTCTATAATGAAACTTGACAAGCCTTTTCGTCTCATTAATAATAATTAATAATTAATTACATTTATATAGCGCTTTTCTGGGTACTCAAAGCACTTAACATGAAAGCGGGGAATCTCCTCAACCACCACCAGCACTGCACTGCAGAGAGCCAAAGAATAAAGCAACAATATCTGTTTCATCTGTATTTACAGTATATCTGCTTATGTGGGTATTTATACTTCATGCATCTTGATCGACCAAACCGCTATTCGATTGAATATGCACATTCAATTTATACTTGGCTACAGAAATGTCTCTGGTAAAATGGATTTAAATTCTATTCTCACACTATATGCAAATATAACAGAGTTAATTTCCACAATGATTGTAGTGATTGAGGGAGTAAAGTTTCTCTGTCTGTCTCAAATGCAGTACATCCTAGAAGGTATTTACTTGGTCTTTTCAAAATCGGATAGCTACTTGTTTATTAAAATTGCACAAAATCTGTACATCTTTATACTCGCTAGCTCTGTTCCGACACCTAATGAACATAGACATCATTTGAAGCCATCAGCGCTTTGAACGCAAAGGCTGCTCCTAACAAAAGGCAGAAAAAATATGCAATATTACTGCATAAGATACCTAATTTTGACCAAATTCTTGAGCAGAATTACATCCCTCTTGAATAAGGTAATTCAAGAATGAATTGCGCTGAGCTCCGAAAAAAAAAAAAAATCCAAGACAACAGATAGAATCCTGAGAAATGTGATTATTAATATGCTTCTGTTTCACTCAGTACTAAAACATATTATGTGCTATGCATTTATATGTTAATACTAACCACTGGAATCAACTGTGCACTTATTGTTGTTGTTTCCTGTACTATATGCTGTTGTTTGTTCATTTGTTCTTTCTGATCTTGCTTCAAACTTTAAGGATTTTTAAACTTTTTTCAAAACTCTTAAACAAGACTTTCTTGCTTGGGTTCTGTCAGTAAGACCATGGGCATCCAAGCTGGAGTGTTGCTCTTTTATCTCCTCAAGGCTTGATTACTGTAATGCCTTGTATGCTGGAATCAGTCAGTCATTACTCTCACCATTACGTTTAGTCCAAAATGCTGCAGCTCGCTTTCTGACTGGGACAAAAAAGAGGGAACATGTTTGACCTATCCAGGCCTCTCTCCATTGGCTCCCAGTGAAACAAAGAATTGATTTGAAGGTTTTAATGTATGTGTTTAAAGCTCTACATGGACTTGCCCCTACTTATATATCAGAACTTTTAAGATCTTATTCTCCTCAGAGGTCACTCATATCTTCAGTCCAGCTGTTACTAAATGTCCCAAAATACCGTCTGAAAACTAAAGGAGACAGGTCTTTTTCAGTCTATGCTCCAAAACTTTGGAACACACTACCCCTAATGATTAGAGTTTCCCCTACATGAACTGTTTTTAAAGCATCGATTAAAGCACATATTTTTTCTCAGGCCTACTCATAACTTGGTTTTATTCTCGTATGTATTTCTCTAATGCCTGAGGTAGCAGCTTGTGATGTAGCAGGTTACGTCTATTTTTAACTATTATGTTAAAACTTTTGTTTTATTATTCTTCAAGTTATCAGATAAACTATTTGTTGTGTTCTATTTTATTATGTGTGTCTTTTGCTCTTCGGTCAACATCTGTGTTGTTTTAAGGTGCTATATAAATAAACCTTGACCTTGAACCTGATGATTGGAGCACAGATGGAACAAAGTGCCTGTGAACTTCTGATGTAACGCTAAAGTCAATGAGCTAATACTAAACACTCTGATAACACTGTCTTCCACCCACCGTCACACATACATACAGTACAATACCTCTAGAATCAGACTCTTCAATAGACACACACTCAGACATATGGGCTAACCTCACACCTACATTCAGACCTTCACACAAGCAGCTGTCCGCAGTCTGCTGTAGATGATTACTTTTGCAACCAGAGGCACAAAAGCTCTGGAGACTCCATTAGGACCCTCACGGTGAGGCTGACAGAAATGGAGGTAACTGGGACTTTTCCTTGACAAGCATCCAAACTAAAGCACAGTATGCTGTAAGCTCCCAATCACGTCACTTTGCAACAAACCTTCATTTGAAGGACTCCTTGTTTCCTTTTTTTTTTTTTTTGATGCACTGAACAGCTAATTCAACACAATGTCCCTCTTTGTCGAAAAATTTAATTATTACATCCAAGAAAGTGGGGTCAGACTGAGACTGAAAATTTCACTTAAACCTGGAAATAAACAGAAAATATTAGGATTCAAATAACATTTAAATATGATGAGGAATTATGTCGTTTCTAGCAACCCACAAGAAGATGAATTGGAATTGAATCTATCTATTGTTCTTTCTATCTATCTATCTATCTATCTATCTATCTATCTATCTATCTATCTATCTATCTATCTATCTATCTATCTATCTATCTATCTATCTATCTATCTATCTATCTATCTATCTATCTATCTATCTATCTATCTATCTATCTATCTATCTATCTATCTATCTATCTATCTATCTATCTATCTATCTATCTATCTATCTATCTATCTA
>NW_015557049.1:1631126-1661313 GCF_001515605.1 Sinocyclocheilus anshuiensis | reverse complement strand
ATCTATCTATCTGACTATTTCTATCTATCTATCTATCTATCTATCTATCTATCTAACTATCTATCTATCTATCTATCATCTGCTTGTCTAGTTGGTTTCCATTTTACTTCCTTACATTTAAATTTGAATTGCAATTCAGTTTTCTATCTCAATTCAAATTCAGGAATTGATCTGGAACTTTAAATGCAGTTCAATTCTTAATGATGCATAACCTGGCTGTCATTAAAGCAAAAGGGGAACAACAAACATTAAGAATGTCATGTTTATATTTCATTTAGTTGAGTTCTTTAGTTTAACTCAAATTGTTATGTTCAGTATAATGTTGAATTAAAAAAAAAAATATATATATTGTTTTCATTAGTCCAGATCATTGCATCTTTTCATCAATATATTGCAGCATCTATGATGTGAAAAATCCAGTTGTTAGTTCTTAGAGGTGTATATGGAGATCATAGATGGGCTTTGCTTCGGCTAGCATTAGAACAGCTAAGAGCGCAGTAGTCCTCCAATTACTGATGAATTAGAGCTCAAGGCCTGAGGTTATATTCCTCTCCACCCGCTCACTCTGCTATCTTTCTGTGGATTAACGCTTCTCTGTTCTTATCTGAGACTGCAAGCTAAAATCCATGAGATACAGGCAGATAAGAGCAAGGCAATAAGCCAAGAAGATGCAGCAAAGGAGCAGAGAGGCAATATGAACTTCAATATGTAAGACTTTGTGCTACGGACCTAATACAGTATTTAAATGAGCTGAACAGTATTTAAATGAACTCATACAGTAGTGACCCACGTGTTGGGAGGTAGAAGCAGTTGCAGCTCTGGTCCGGTAACCCACAGGTCGCTTATTTAAGCCCCATTAGGGGTGATTGATGACCTGGGAAGATGCTGAGTTCCCTATCTGAATCTGTTCTGCTGTTTCACTAGTTTTTATCCTCTGTTTGTCCTGTTGTTTTGGACAAACCAGCAGTGTGTGTCCGGAGTGAGTGTTTGCCAACACACTGTTCTGTCCACGACAGCCAGCCAAACATCTGAACCTCAATCTAAGCCCGACTGATCGTTTCTAATCATATGTGCCACTGGTCACATTTACAGTCCTTGAGACTGTACTGATATCTAAATCTGTAATAATTGATAGAATAATAGAATAACAGAATGACAGACAGAAGGATGCATGGATGGATGGATGGATGGATGGAAGGAAGGAAGGAAGGAAGGAACAAAAGAACAAACAATGTATATAGAACAATAGAAAGATA
Source organism: Sinocyclocheilus anshuiensis (assembly GCF_001515605.1). Taxonomy (NCBI): domain Eukaryota; kingdom Metazoa; phylum Chordata; class Actinopteri; order Cypriniformes; family Cyprinidae; genus Sinocyclocheilus; species Sinocyclocheilus anshuiensis. The sequence goes on along the minus strand of NW_015557049.1, from coordinate 1,660,057 downwards.
TGAATGTAATGAACAACAGAACAAACAATATATACATACAGTATGCATGATACACACAGATATCAAGGTGACACACACACACACACACACACACACACACACACACACACACACACACACACACACACACACACAATCAAGATCAATGTAATGACGAATGAGTTTGACTTTGAAATGATGAGAGACTCTTACAGAGGGAGTGAGTTTAAATTGAGCGCAGAGCTGATAACAGAAAACTATTGGAGTGAAAAGATTACTTGAAGAAATGACAGCAAGAGAGATCAGAGTAGAAGAGAGACTCTCAGACGTTGAGAACATATGTGTTTGTGTGTAATCGTGTGTTAAGATTGTTTGACTGCTTGATAGGTGATTTTCAGCATGTCTGCTCACTCAGAGTGTAACAAAACAGTAGCTTCCTCTTTACTCAAGTGTCTTTCCAGCTTAGTTTTATGGAATTTATTAAATGTCTGTTCCTGTATTGTTTTAGGCTATTTCAAATACTTGATTGATTTCAGTCATTATGCTTAATAAAGCATTATTGATTCATTTCTTTCTAGTCTGGCAGATTCATCAAACAAATCACCCTCCATAAATGATTTACAGATATTTATTAGTTTCCAGATGGCACATAAATTTAGTTTGTACAAGGCAGCCAGTGATGAATCATTTGTATTATTATGGTAGATATACAAAGATGACAACCACTACAACATCATCTCATATTGATATTTATGTATATTTTTATTTGTCCAGAATATGCTCGGCTGTATGAGCTGGATGGGACACTTTCAGTACTCACAGTAGAAAATCTGGTTCATTACATAAGCTCATATTTGATCACAACGTAAAATGCACATGCTTAAGTTTATGAGTTTGTTTTCCCAGTCCTTCAGAGATTTTTCCTGCCTTTTCAGCTTGTTTTTCTTTCTCTATCGGCAGAAGGGTTTAGTTCATTGAAGCAATTTGACTTTCACAGAGTTTGAATGAACTAAGCTGGCAGTATTCAATAAAATAATTTGTGCAGAGCTGTTTTGTTTTGGATGATTGGTTAAGATTGGATTGATCTATCTATCTATCTATCTATCTATCTATCTATCTATCTATCTATCTATCGTCTGTTCTGTTGTTCATTCCATCATCCATCCATCTATCCATCTCCATCCATCCATCCATCCATCATCTGTTCTGTTGTTCATTCTGTCCATCCATCCATATATCATCTTTTCTGTTTATCTATCTATCTATCTATCTATCTATCTATCTATCTATCTATCTATCTATCTATCTATCTATCGTTTGTTCATTCTAGCTATCATTCTATCAGTCATTCTATCTATATATTGTTCTATCTATCTGTCGTTCTATCCATTTATCACTCTATCATTCTATATATTGTTTGTTCTGTTGTTCATTCCCTAATCCATCTGGCTGTCTATTCGTTTATCTATCTTCAATCTTCAAGGCTGTTTAAACTTTTTTTTTCTATCTATCTTCCTTTCTTCTATCCATCCAATCCTACTAATAGTTAATGTTTGGATTTGGGTTGTAGAAACTGATCCTAGGCCAGCAAACTGATATTTGCAAAACCGTGGGGTGCGTTTCCCAAAAGCAACTATGGTCGCAAGTTCTGTCGTTACCAATATATTTCAATGGAACTAGCTACCATAGTTAGATAACGATGCTTTTGGGAAATGCACCCCAGAGCAGTTAAGCAGCAAAAGTATTAAATGCACAGTCCATCAAATCTGTGTTAATTTGATGAGTGGCAAGTTCAATCTGACCCAGCTGTTGGAGGTTTAGGCTTCTCTGCAGGGTTCTGACCGTCTGCTGCTCCACTGCATGGACAGATGTGACCACAGCATGATCCACAGAGAGACAGCCGTCTTTACACTTCTCTTTTGGTGTCACACATTCATAGTTCATTTTTATTTCAATGACATTCAAGGGGTCATATCATGAACAACCAAATTTTCTTCAGAGATAAAAGCATTCAAATTGTACATAATGTGTGTAATGAAACTAAACTGCAATAATGGCTTGTTTTATACCTGTGCAACTTGTAACATTCTATCACGTTTTTTTGACTTTGCCATGATGTAATCCAGCAGTTCAAAACAATTTATTAATAATTAACATTTTCTTATAATTCTTATAGTTGTTAAGTTTTCTTTTATAGAACTTAACAAAATCAGCCCTAATTTAATTTCTCATGAACGGATTGACTCCTCTTCAAACTTTGTATGTATGTGTTTATTTTCTTTTTCATTCCATTCATGAAAAACTAAATTCTAAATATTTGATTATTATTATTATTATTATTGTTATTAATTCCTCATTAATGGATTGACCCCTTATCAAACTTTTTCAAGGGTCATTCCATCCGCAAAAAACTAAATTCTGACTGATTTTGTCACAAAAATCTTGATGAAATTATAACTTTACTACTAACATCATAAGTGGACCTCAAAAATAAAATAAAATTAATGTTAAAATCTAGGTCAAAGATATACATCAGAGATTTTGATACAGGAGGAGAATTACATGTAATACATAAAATCATAGAATATTTATGCTCTGATTAAAAACCATCCCTTGTTGATTCTCACAAGAAAGGCTCTTTGTTAAATAAACTGTCTAAAACATAAAAAACTAGTCTCTTTCGACATTAAGCCTGAAGAAAGTTTAACAAGGAATTCAAAAGCATTCTTGTAACTGTTTTAGCCCCACATGCAGCTCTTCTGGTTTCATCCTGGAACTCTGTCTGTCTGTGTGTGTGTGTGTGTGTGTGTGTGTGTGTGTGTGTGTGTGTGTGTGTGTGTGTGTGTGTGTGTGTGTGTGTGTGTGTGTGTGTGTGTGTGTGTGTGTGTGTGTGTGTGTGTGTGTGTGTGTGTGTGTGTGTGTGTGTGTGTGTGTGTGTGCGCACAAGGGTATTTCACGCACAAGCTGTTTTCCCTCAGAAAATCAATTTAACCAGTCAGTAGACAAAGAGGCTGATTATCGACCCTAGTTTGTAGGTAGCATCGCCGTCTCCTCTCTCAGGACTCTTCTCAGCTATTAGCAATCTACCATCTAAGACAGTGCAATGAGGCAAGACACAGCAAGCACAATGGCCTGGAGCTCTGTCTGTCTGTGTGTGTGTGTGTGTGTGTGTGTGTGTGTGTGTGTGTGTGTGTGTGTGCGCACAAGGGTATTTCACGCACAAGCTGTTTTCCCTCAGAAAATCAATTTAACCAGTCAGTAGACAAAGAGGCTGATTATCGACCCTAGTTTGTAGGTAGCATCGCCGTCTCCTCTCTCAGGACTCTTCTCAGCTATTAGCAATCTACCATCTAAGACAGTGCAATGAGGCAAGACACAGCAAGCACAATGGGAAACCAGACTAATAAGTAAAACGTCTCGATATCAGGCAAATTATACAACCATTAGGTAGACATGTCTCTTTAGAGAAAATGCACATTATTCTCTTCTATTAATAATGCAATTGGGCTTAGAACTATGGGCCAGTGCTTATCTGTCCAGAAGAATTAACGTGTCGATAATTCCACATTTCAAGAGAGAAATAGTTTGTGAAACCACCGTGGGGGTATTACAAATGTCCTGCATATGCTTGGATAAAGAGAGGCGTATATTATAGACGGTATTATGAAGAAGTGAAGTCCAATATAATTGTATATAGAATATATTCCACAATAAATAGCAATCAGTGTGAGTCTGAGATAATTTTACCAAAAGGGCCTAATAGCCACACTTTTTACTCCAGAGAACATTTCTCAGGGTAGGTTTATTTTTGAAAGCCTATTTCTTTATATGCACAAAACTTTTTTTTTTCATCAAAACAAAAAAATTGGAATGGAAACATGCAGTTTTTGGTACTGATTTGAGAAGATGTTTTATATGAAATACTAAAGTTTGGAGAAAGAAAGAAAGAAAGAAAGAAAGAAAAAGAAAGAAAGAAAGAAAGAAAGAAAGAGACAGACAGACAGACAGAAAAAAAGAAAGAAATAATTCACTTGCTATTCAATAACTGTAAAACTATAAGTATAAAAATTCAAACAAATATGATAATACTGGAATTTTAATTTTAGTTTAACTAAGCAGAAAGACAGAATTCACATGAATGAAGGAAGGAAGGAAAACTTTATTTAATACATTTTTGAAACCAACAAAAAACCACTGCCACTAACCACTAATTGGACCTTTGACTCAAAATCTTAGTTATTATAGTAGCATTGAGATACTGTTTATGGTTTTTATTAAAGAGAGAGAGTTTATTAATTTTTCTTTCAGTTTTAGTTTTAGTCATTTTAGTACATCAAGTTAAAATAAATTGAGAAATGTTATCTTAGCAACTATCTTTCAGTTATTGTTTATTTCAAGTAACTTTTTAAGCAAGTTGGGGGTTTATTCTCCAGTATCTGTCAATTTACAGCAATTAATTACACAAATGCAATTATGTTTAATTAATCAAATGCATTCTCCCTCTTTTTTTTTTGCATGATTGCTTTGGTTTTATAATAGAGTGGAGATAATCAATCTAAAACACACTTCTCTTTCAGCCCATTCAACAGGATACACACACGCTTTGTCACAGAATTATATGCATTTTTCATGATTATTGGTTTAGTTCCACCCACTCAGTCTCTGTTTGGATATATCAGTATACTGTTCATTATTAAGACTGATTTTTCCATTTCAGAGACCCAATTTATTTCAAAAGATGGAAATAAGATGATGGAAATAAGATGATGGAAATCTCTCTTATTACCGATAAAAGCTGAAGTGGGGGAGGTCAGGGTTTTTACATGTTGTAAGTGTGCCTGGAGATTGGTGTGTCATGAAAGGTGGCTCATTCATGGGGTTTCATGAGGCTTTGAAGCAGGAACAAAAGTCTGTGGACATCCCCGTTTGATCAAAACCAGGATGTCAAAACCTCATCTCAAATAACCTTCCAAACTTTAAAAGTTTCATCCAAGTCCCTTTAAGTTTGCTTACGGACACAGAACTGGCAAACGTCTCAGGAACAAGCTGCACATGTGAGGAGGGAATAAAATAATTTATTGTTTAGCACATCAAAGGCAAAGGAATGGAAAGAGGGAGGAGAGAAAGAGAGAGGACAAAGTGAAAAAAGAGAAGTGAGAAGAAGGGAGACATGCTTTGAATGCACATGTTTCTGCTTATGCAGCATGTAAACTGCAGCCGTGACTGGAGTACGTCCCCATCCACACAGCCCTTCAGAGATCTGAGCCAAAGTCCTAGTTATATATGGTGCACTGAGAAACAATAATGTCTCTGATGCACTCGCCCGATTTAAACCCCCAGTTAAGACCATAAGACTTAGCTATCATTGCTTGAAATTCTCCGCAAATAAGAGATTTTTGGTATGACCATGAACAAACTTTCCATGTTTGCGGCATTTTAATCACACAGTGAGTGACTCTGTTCCAAAACCTCTTAAGTACCTTCTAAGATCATCGGTCACACAAAAGTGATAACTATACCATCCAAAATTAGAAAAGCATCTGCTATGACAGCTGTTCAAAGTTTCTGTGCATTCTAATGAAATAACATTTATTGAAATCAACACACAAATCAAATATTATATATCTCCAAACATCCAAGATGTTGAAAAATGTGTAAATGATAATTATAAAAAATGCTTAGAATTCAGTAAAAACCAGAAAGAATTGGTAAAAAAAATAGTTCTAACAATCTAATATAAATATAATAATATAAATATAATCTAACAAAAATGTAATTATATTTAAAGCTGCAGTCAGTAAGTTTTTTTTTTTTGTTAAAATGATCAAAAATCTATTTTTGAGCAAGTACATAACCAGCCAGTGTTCAAAACTATCTCCATACCTTAGCCAGATTCTCAACGGAAAACTTGTAATAATGTTCTCGTTTTAAATGTGCATCTGATTACAGATATGTGTGATTACACAAGATTTGTATTTCAAAGAGAACCAGTTCTAAGGAACATTAATTTGCTTTTTGGGTTAAAAGAACTATTTCTTTAAATGAAATTCGAATGGTATGACAATTAGAGAATAGACTGTATAGAAATTTAAATCTACAGGTAACGCTAATATACACTAAATACACATGACGTAGTCACACAATGCTGATGTTGTTAACATTAACAAATTAAGAACAAAGTATAACAATATTAATTTGCATGGTATGATGTGATATGAGCTAAGTGATCGTTAGATTTAATCACCATTTGTAGCGCAATTCATTGTAATGCTTTTTTTCTCAGTTGGTCAGAACAGAAGTGTCAGGCTTGTTACTTACTCGTTCAGATGACAATATCTGGTGAAAATTCTTATTAAAATGTAATTTTTTTTTTTTTTTTTTTTCAGTTGGTAAGAACAAAAGTGGCAGATGACATTTTCCAGTGAAAATTCTCATTTGGTTCATACTTCCAAGACGTAGAATCCTTATTTTAGTATTACTGAGATACATCTATAGTGTTTATTAATATTTTGAATAATTTTTTCAATGTTCATTTATATTTTTTAAATATGGAAATTAATAATATTTATTTAAACTATATAATGTAATATGTAATATGTGTGTGTGTCTGTGTGTGTGTGTGTGTGTGTGTGTTTGTATGTTTGTATAAAAAAGTATATATATATATATATATATATATATACTTTTTATATACATATAAACAATATTTATACAATGCATAGCAGTGGCAAAAAACTTTGATATTAAAAACCCCACTCATTATAAAAACTTGACAATACTAGAAAATGGCAGAGATGGAAGTTTTCTGGTGCAACACATGCACATCGAATAAAGCATCAGAATGCCACTAAAATAATTCACAAATTGGGGTAATGGGCAAAAAGTGTCCAGTGGGTTTTACTTAAACCACTTATGACCTTTACCTGATAAAAGAACACAGTTTAAAGCATTTACATGACTTTACATATTATCTGATTATAATGCATAATCAGTGTAAGATTGAGCATGTAAACAAAATAACTAATTTGCAAACCCCCTGGCCTATACTGTAGAGATCATACATTTCAGGCCACTAAACACTCAACTGGATATTTCTCTTACTGCGATCAAGTTCAAGCATGTTCAAAATCAGTGAGTGATGACTGCGCATGTTTGGTTAGATTATGAGACCATATGGTGCACTACTTTCAATCTGTGTTCCCTCTTTCTTCTCCGCGTATAAGAAACAAGGTTTTCAGGCTCATAACCCATTTAGGTATTGTGGGATCTACCTTAGAGACTGACATCAAACTCAGAAACATGGACTCTCTAGAGGAGGCTAACTCGAACAGATGAGCACTGCATCACGGTGTACACACGGCTAGAGCGAATCAACTTGCTGTACTGACACTACACATCTCCTACTCACTGCATCCACTCGCAAGCAATGGCCATTATCAAAATGAAACACGACACAGACTGAAAGAAACACATGCACTGTTTGGTGTTCTCCACTCCAGTACACAGAGGAGTCACAAATTGATCAGTGCACTCACAGCAGAATTGTATCGCTGGCAATTTTGAGTCCACTAAATCACACAAAACGCATTGCCACCAAAATGTATTTGGAAACTTCAGACAGACTTAAAGGAACAGTTCACTCAAAAATGAAAATTTGCTTAGAATGTAATCACCCTCAGGCCATTCACGATGTAAATGATTTTGTTTCTTCATCACAAGAGATATGGAGAAATGTAGCATTACATCACTATTTAGCAGTATGTGCAGCTGTAGCACGCCCTGTTGGATAAGCTTCTATCCATCTCGAGAACTTGTCTATTACTACCAAAACATCAGTTTTTCCCTTACAAGGAGGCAACGATATGTAATCAACTTGCAGGTGACGAAATGGTCCTGGTGGAGCTGGGGTATGTGTTGCTGCTGTAGCTGCTGCTGGCACATCATTATTTTTCTGACATGTAACACATCTCTTGACTGTTTCGGTGGCTACATTTCTGAATTTTGGATTCCACCATTGATTTGAGAACCTGTGATTCATCGTTGCTGGACCACTGTGACCCAAATTGTGTATTTATTGAGCCAAATATGGCAGCAGTGATTTGGGAGTGACATACTTCCCCTCTTTGGTCCAGCAGCGAGATGAATCCACTGTGGCTCCTTTGTCTAACCATGTCCATGCTTCATATAGAGGAACGTCTTTGTACAGATCAATAATTGATTCAGGAGGCAGAATTGTCTTCTGTGCTGTACTACCTGAACACACTTGTACAGTTGCATAGGAACAAGCCTGTTTAGCAGCTACATCAGCAAGAGCATTACCTTTAGCTTCCATAGTATTAGTTGTGAGATGTGCTTTCACTTTGATCACCGCTAATTTCTTTGGAAGTTTCATGGAAAACATTAAATCTTTCACTAATCCAGCATGCTTAATGGGGGATCCAGCAGAAGTTAGAAACTGTCTACTTTGCCAAATGAGTAACAACTTTACAATTTGAAACAGGAGTCCAGGTTTTCCTTCCCTGACACAACACTGCAGCTGCTGTAATCAACATCACTTGATGTGGTCCGTGCCACTTAGGCTCTAACGGTTTGTTTCTGAATTACTTTATCATGACCCACTGACCTGGGATGATTGTGTGTCCCTCTTCTGGTGGAGTCTGCCAACACGACTCAACTCTCTCTAACAAAAGGTGATCGTCTCAGTAATCTGGTTCATTTTACTAACAATAGGAGAACAGGAACAGACAGGAACCTTTTGCTACACTTTGCTTAAGATAATCATTTGTCTGATGTAATTTACCTTAAATGCTAAATACAATGTACTTCACCTTAGTTTTTCATGTGATGCTATGTCAGAACATAGGATCAGCATATTTAAAACAGATTCTTAAATTTGTAATCCCACAGTGCCGTCAGAATAATAGTCCAAACAGATTATAAAAACAACACAGTCATCCACAAGTAATCCACATGACTCCAATCTATCAATTAGCATCTTGTGAAGTGAAAAGCTGCATACCTGTAATAAACAAATTCATTATTAAGATGTTTTTTAAATTCAAACTGTTGCTCCTGGGCTAAAATGCGAGTTCTCTATTTCTCCAGTAAAAAAGTCATCAAGTCTGAATCACAAAAGAGAAATATACACAGATCAAGCACCGAAAACAGCCGAAAACAGTTCTAAACACATATGTTGGTGAATTTTGAAGTGAGAGGACAAAAGGAAATGGACTTTTGGATGGAGAGGAACAGATATGGACTCATGTTTTAGTTTACAGTTAAAACACCTTGATGCCTTTTTTTCTTACAAACAGTTTTTTATTTCACAAGATGTTAAGTAATGGACTGGAGTCGTGTGCATTATTGTGATGTTTTTATCAGCTGTTTGGACTCTCATTCTGACGGCACCCATTCACTGCAGAGAATCCATTGGTGAAAAACTGACGTAATGCAAAATTTCTCCAAATCTGTTCCAATGGAGAAACAAACTCATCTACATCTTGGATGGCCTGAGGGTGATCACATATAAAAAAAAAATCCTTTTGCCATATGTTTGGTTAAAAAAAAATGCAAAAATGAAAATGATTATAATTAATGTGCAAAATATTAAACCATTCATCATATAAAGTAATTTCTAATGTAATCCATGCTACAGTTTTAGTATTAAAACTCAAACAATCAGTGCTGACATTAATTGACACAGTGATATCATTTACATTTCTTTTTCTAACATCCCAATAACACCTGTAAATGCCATATATTAATCTTTTTTTCCGTTTGACAAAATGCTGTAGTAAATAATATCAGTCAGTATTCAGCCAGTGAAGTGTCTTCCTCTATAGGGCCAGTAAGGAACGAGTACTGTTTGTACAGAGAGATGTTTCCAGAGGATAATTATCTGTTTTGAGAAGATAATGAGGAATTATGAGGCGCTTGATCCCAATACCTTATACCCATCCGCTTTTAATTACCTGTCAGGATTCAGGATGACTATGAAGAAGAACTGAAGCCTTAAGCATCAACCACTATCCCAGAGAAGAGTCCTACACCTGGGCACAAGATTACATACTGAATATACAGATGTACTCTAGAGCTTTGGGAAGTGTTCTTTATTGTTTTGATGTACTTTCTATTGAATCAAAAAGTTAAGGAAGGTACAAGAACAAGAAAGAGAATTATTTGCCAGTGGAGAAAAAAAAAAAATCTTAAAAAAACTTTATTTTTCTGTGTTAAGAATAAACCTCACTAAATTTTGGTAGAAATTTCTGAAAATAACAGCTAATACTGTATGTCATTTATTTTATGGACGTTGAAATGTTTATACTAGAAAATTAGATTGATTTAAGAAAATAAGATTTTTGCAATTTAGGTTTAGCATAAAAAATTCAGCTTATATGCATGCACAGAATACACACACACACACACACACACACACACAAACACACCATTCAAAAGTTTAAGATCAGATTTAATTTTTACATTTTTTGTTTATTTATTATTTTAAAGAAATTAATACTTTTATTCAGCAATTATTCATTAAATTTATCAAAACTGAATGTAAATATATTTATACAAAGATTCCAACGCTTCAAAAGGTTTCCACAAAAAGATTAAGCAGCAAAACTGTTTTCAACATTCATAATAATAGGAAATGTTTCTTGAGCACCAAATCAGCATGTTAGAATTATTTCTGAGTATTAAAAGAAAGAAAAAACCCAGCTATTTTTAATTGTTATATAATATTTCACAATATCACTGTTTTTACTGTACATTTGATCAAATAAATGCAGCCTTGGTGAGAATAAGCAACTTGTTACAAAAAACAACAACAAAAAATCCTGTGAAAAGGTTTGTAGTGTAAACTAATCAGATACAACTCCATTTCCACAAGATCTTGGCAACAAATAAAGATAAAGTACAAAAACAACTGCAACATGCTTACCATGACCTCTTTATTCTTCTTGCATGCACATTCTCAAAAACATATCATCTGCAGCAAACAGACCATGAGAGAAAAAGTGTGAAACGAGGAAAACAGAGGGAGGGAATGCACCCTGGCAGAGTAGCTGACACTTGCCAGCAATCAGGGGCGAGCCATGATGGATAACGTCCAGGGTGCTGCCTCCTCCAAACACAGCTCTTTGATTTAGGGTATGTGTACGTGAGTTCATATTTATTAACTGTGATGCAAGTCCATATGGCTGAGTGTATGCGTCATGAATAGTTGAGGGAAATTCAGTAGGTGCAATGAATCTAGGCCACAACAATGCAGATACAGGTAGTTCACTGATAAACTAAATAAACAGTAGTTAATGAAAGTAATGGTGCACCGTTAACATGAAAAGATATAGCATTTTAATAACATTTAAACATGAATAGCATCATAAAACTGTTCCACGAATGCTGTTCTCAGAATGTTTTCTGCTAACATTGCCAAAACATTCTGAAACTATTGATAACATAATGAGAATATTGTTCTAACTTTTTCTTTTAACATAATGATAACTTTATGAGGACAAATAACATGATTAGGACATTCCATGAATGTCGTTCTCACAACATTTTATAATAACATTACGAAAGCATTCACGAAGAACGTTTCAAAAATATTGTTCTAAGAATGTGTTCTTTGAACATTGAGAACCTTCCTCAAGTTCAAATAACATCATAATGACATTCCGAGAATGTTGTTCTAAGAATGTTTCCTCTTAACATTATGAGAACGTTCATCAAGAACAAATAACATCATTAAGATGTTCCATAAACATTGTTCTCGTATTGTATTTCAAAATACCATCATAAGAATGTTCCGACAATGTTGCTCTAAAGTTGTTAATGTTTTCTCTTAACTTCATGAGAATGTTCAAGTACACATAACATCATAAGGACTTTCTGAAAATGTTGTTCTACGAACATTATCTTACTAAATTCACCAAGCACAAATAACATTAAAAGGATATTCCAAGAACGTTGGTCTCACAAAGTTTTATGATAACATTACAAAAACATTCAGGAAATATCAATAACATGGTAAAGACATTCCAAGAATGTGGATCGCAGAATGTGAGAACACTCAAATAAAAATAACATCAAAGGAGTGTTTCATAAAGATTATTTTGAGAATGTTTTGTCCTAACATTTACATAACTTTTAAATAACTTTATTGAAAGTTGTAAGAACTTCCCCTATTAGCTAAGTAGCATTTTACATTAGTAGGTCCCTCTCCTGGCTGAGGTAAGTAGAGGGTCCCTGGGTCGGATAAGGTTGACAACCCCTCCCCCTCAACCTGAAGTTTCTTCCTCCTGAAGGTTCCCAAGAAAAGGAAAACCGGCAGTGCATGAATCTCTGCACAGAACTTACAGTTCAGTTCTGTCTTTGTGCAAGTCCATGTCAGTCTGTGTGATTCCCCAGCCTGGAATGTACTTTAACCAGTCTGTTATTTATTCAGGTGGAAACAGGCTCTGTCCGGGGGATTCTGTATAAAAGAACCCTGGAGCAGGACTATGAGAGTAAGGAGCTTCAAATAATTAAAAAAAAATTAGAAACTGAGTACTTGGAACATCAGAGGTCATATGCTTATTAAATCAAGCAGTGCTTTAGTTTAAAGTCTTAAGCGTAAGGCTTTTTTCTTTCATCACCGTGAAAATCAATAAAAATGCACTGGTATTCCAAACAGGTCTCCGAATATACGTTTATTCAAATTTAACACAAATATTGTGTTATTGTGGCATCTCTGACTGCTCTGCCAGCAGGCTAGTCCAATGTAATGGGGTCAAACCCCATTGGGGGGAGGACGGTAGTGTGAACTGTCTTTTTTCTGACAGTGACTCATTGTGCACAGGTTATCTCTCAGCAATATTTGTTATGCAGAACCTCACCAAGTTCAGACACCTTCTAACCAATTCACACTATTTGTTCCTTTGTTCTAGTAGCTTAAGAGCATGACACTAACAACACCAAGGTCATGAATTCACAGGGAAAGCAAAACCTGATAATATATAAAGAATACCTTGAATACACTGAAAGTGACTTTTGGTTAAAGGGGTCATGAACTGCATTTTTAATTATTTGATCATGTTTCCTGAGGTGTACGTATAATGTTAGTATGATTTTTTTTTTTACATCAAAATTGTCAATTTCATCGAATATAAACTCGTGCTATGTGATTGACAGCTCTAGCGATTATAAAGGGAGCGTTCTTTGATCGCTTTCTGTGTATAGTTTAATCCCAATTTAAATAACAGATCGTTTTCATGCTACTACGAGAAACAATGTGTAGCTAGTCCCTGGCTTGATTAACTGACGCATAAACAGCCATAAATGATTTTGAGACAAAGAACATCTGACTGTACATGAATCATTGCATGTCAGAAATCAGTGATCACAGATTAGGCATTATAATGAACACTTACTTATGTTGTGGTATTACTGTCAGGTCCATATCTTACAGTAAATGTCTGTTTGCAAGAAAAAAGTCGGCACCGAAACTGTGACTGATTTACCAAAGAATCCACAGTGAAATGTACCGAACAAACAAATAATGCTCTACTGAGACATCCACATAGTTGAAAATAAATAACCACTTTCCTAGGAATAAAATCCTTTGGAAGGTAGTGTTATTTTTAGTCCAGTGATCCAGTATTGCTCTTCTCTCCATCTCATCTCAGTAACACTCCAGTGGGCGGAGCCAAAGCCGATGATGTAAAAGTAGGTGTTGATCTGATTCTGTAGAGGTGGGCTTTCATTGCACTATTACGTCATAAAGTGACAATCAGAAACAAGTCATTTTCTGAGCTTGTTTTCAATAAAAGCTGTTTTTGTCTAACAAGGAAGTTTTGAGCTCTGAAACTGAACTCTGAAAATGTTTATGGTACAATGACCTCTTACATGTCAAAAGATCAAGGAACATTTGATTTCTCAATTCATGATCCCTTTAAAACATCTGCCAAATGCATAAATATAAATGCATATACTACAAGCCAGAAAAAATATGATTATTGTTAAAATTATTATTACTATTATGCTGGTGATTATTGTTAATAATAATATTAATAATAACACACACACACACACACACACACACACATTTTGATACATTTATATTATATATCAATAAGTATTTAGAGAAAGGAAAATTTCAATAATGTGGTTTGAAATACAAAAATATAGCCGAGACCTCTGTGTGTGTAATTTTTTTTTTCTATATATGTAATAATAATAATAATAACGATTACTGAAAATGTCCTTCATTACTGTGAAGGAAAGACAATTCACTTGAAATAAATATTTTAAAATATTCTACATATCTGTGGAAAAAAATAGACATAATTACCCCCAAATAATATTTAAATTCTTTATATTTGCAAAAATGAAATTTCTCTGCTGCATTCTGTTACATTTCTCTGATAAATGCAGCCATTATGCTGATGAGCCAGCAATTCTGTAAATTTATTTTCCTTTCATTCCAATTCAACATCCTGTGCCAATTCAATTCAAGTTCCAAATCATTAACTGAACGGGAATTCAGAATTTTGTCCAAGTCTGTCAAAGGGGGTTAAATGTCACACATAAGGTCAGCATTGATGAGATGAAGGCAAAGGTCAACACAAGCAGGATTCTTGGAAGTGGGTCGATTGGCTCACAGTCAAAATGCAAATCCCAACATCATCTATGTCATCTAATAAGAAATAATCAGCATAATGGCTGCATTTATAAAGCCCAAATCCACTCTCTGCATGTCCAGCACATTTACTATTATTCTGCTAATGAGAACACCTTTGAGCTGCCCAGAGTAAGCGATTATCAAACACATTCATCCAGCCAGCACTACATCTGTAGATTATAGCTTCTCTAATCTTTATGAAAATATTTCAAAAGGGGCGCACCGTGACGGATAATTACATTTATCTTTTCCATTCATTCATCTTCCAGAATCGCAGGGCTTGAAGGGTGTTGAAACAACATAAGGCCTTTATATTTTTATCTTCCTCTGGTTTAGACACTTGTTTGAGAAGCGCATATTAAATGGCACAAATGGCTCTGTGTCTCTAGCTGTGATGGCGGTGAATGTGGGAAGAATTCGGACTCACAAACCAGCCATGATCAGACATACATGGCATGCTGGGACTGAATCTCAAACATCTGTTATGCAATATATGCTAATATTGAAGGTCCATGTCTCACACTCACAGTACACCACATGCTGGAATGGAAGTCTGATAAAGTGCCATGTTTAAATACTAAAAGTGTAAAATTACTAAAATACCAATTGTACAATAATAAAATACACTGAAATCAACATCTCACATTTATTTTGCACGCATTGTGTGTAATCTTTTTTTGTTAATATTTATTTTTCCCCCTTTTTTCATTTTTACTGTTTCATGATTGTTTTTCTCTTTAAATTTTGCTGAAAGTGTATGATATATCCTATAAAACATTTTAAATACAGTTGAACATGCAGTAGAAGATTTTTTAAACCATATTTAATTTTATAAATTATTATTTACAATTTTTTTATTTGAATTATTATTAAGATATTATATCAGTGTCAATAAACAGACAGTTCCCACTGCAGCGTGACAACATGCATTTTATAATCTTTTATATTTTTATAATTCATGCTATACACATTTATTACAGTTAACCAAAACCTAAAAAAACCCTTTAATTATTAGAAATATATATATTTTTTATTTAGTTTAACTTGATGTACTAAAAGATCTAAAACTGAAATAAAGTAAAAGTTTAAAAATTAAAATAATATATAAAAATAAATAAATTAAATGATTAATAAATAAAAATAAATTAATGAATAAAATAAATAAACAACAAATAATAATAAAAACTATATAGACATATAATTCATAAAAATGACAAAAACACACAACAAAATTACTAAAACTTTAAAATGAAAATGAAAACAAAATAAAAATAAAAAATATTTTAAATTGTTAATATAACATTTTAAATAGTATCTCAACACAAAGATAACTGGTGCTATATAATGCCATAGGTATGTTTTTATGAGCAATAAATATGGAAATGGAAATATTCAATATTGGTTTTGTAGCCAAGTTTTAGGTTTGTGCCCGCACAGAAATTGACTTACAAAAATAACCATACCCTGAGAAATCTTCACTTAAGTGTGACAACTAGTCCTGGTCTCCCCTATATCATACAAATCATATAAAAGAAAATGTCTACAAATAGAAACATCAGCTCTGTGGTTGTAGGTATATTGTTATGTAGCAAAACCAGGGTATCTAGACAATGCTATTTCAAAAGTTGCAGCCATACATATAAATGAATTATTTACCATACACATAATGTACATTCAGCATCAACACGGGTCCACACTGACCTGCTCATCCTCAGCAATCTTTTGCAACTGTTGGGTTTGGCGCGGCAGAACAGATTTCGCCTCAGGTCACAATACAGCCAAGGACAGTTTTGAAATCTTTACAAAACCTGCTATTCATCATATTGAGACAGGACCAGACAGCTTTTGCCTCCAACTCTGTTTCACCGGCCGTGAGTTCCAGCCCATCATCAGCAGCTCCTCTAATGCACACGGCATCCATTAGAGACGGTGTGCTCTGCTAATAATGCGCGATATATTCTAATGGGGAGTTAAAGCCATTGAGTCTCTCTCCGTGTGAAAAAAAACAGGCCACTGCAATGACACTTCAACCATAGACGGACGGCTGAGATGCGGTCTATTAGAGGCACTTCAGATATTCAATAACAGCGATGCACACAGTAGTGCATAGATGAGAGCGAGCAAAACAAGCACACAAAAACATATATGTGAAAAGCAGACTGCCAGATGGGTTTTTAATGCTTCTGAAATGGTGGATGTGTTTTATGGATAAACACACACAAAGTAAGAGAAATGTATTTTCTGCAGAGTGATGCATGACGTTGCACAAATAACGCTTTGCATTAGTGCATCCACAAACTCAGCATTTCTGCAAATGACTACTGTATGTCTCAAGTAGCTTAAGTCCAAAGCTATTTATTCATCATAACCTTTAAAAAACAGCTCACCCAAAAAATACTGAACCATCATTTACTCACCCCGGGGGACAGCTGCAAAAACATAGCTTTTAACTTAGTCATTTAATTAGTCTTACTGACTAAAGATGTCGGCGGAAAGTCTGCTGCAAAACAAGCCAGTCAACTAAGATGCTGAAGAGCATAAAATAGCAGAAATGATCATTAAAAATAAATAAATAGTAAAAACAATCCATCAACCTCTCAAAAGGTAAAAGTTCAGAAATGTGTTAAATATAATGCAGAGGCAAAGGAGAAAAAGAGAAAAGGAGAAGAGAAATGGAGAAGAGGAAAAAGTCTATCAATAAGAGGGGGACCACCAAATGTCCATGTTAAATGCTTTTCCTGCTGTTTGAATTGTGCCTTGTGCTACTAAAGTAACTTGGATATGGAAATGTCAAACTTCAAAAATGAAAAATATTAAGTACAATAACCAAATGAATGAAACATAAATGCCTAAATAAATGGTAAAAATAAATAAATGATTGCAGTCTAAAGGTAAAGTAGTTATTAATTATAATAATCAAATAAATAAAATAAACATAAATATTATTTAAAACCATCATTATCATAAAATGATGCTTTTGAAGTGGATGCACTATATAGCAAGTATTCTAAAGCTACAATTATTATTATTATTAATATTATTTTAGTTTAGTTTTTTTGGTGAGAAATAGTCAAAACTTATATAGACAGACAGATGGATTAACATACAGATCTAGAAATGGCAGCATATTTATGTACCTTATTTATGGTATTTTACTACCATGTTATATGTTAAAAACACTTTGGTTTTGATAGTTTTTTTTTTTTTAGTTCCATTTAGCACAGAAAAAGTGAAAAAAAAAAGTAGCCAGATTCCATGTGGGCCTACATATGATCAGAGTTTGTAAACAGAGAATCTGCCCTTGAATAGAATTGAATGAGTTGCATCCCTTCATTTCTGCTGCCTCTCCACATTAACAGACTAAAGCTGATTTTCCTGCAAGTGCTGACCGCTGCTGATGGACACTGAGCCCGCTTTCATCAACAGATACAGTGTGTGTGCTGTGTTATTAAACAGCTAAAGCAGCTTTAAATGCACACACACACAGACACACACACACACACACACACACACAAACGCTGTCATCAGAGAGGCTTTAGTACCCAAACAGAGTTTTGGAGAAACTCTTCATACAAGCACTTCCTCGTTACACCCTGCCTAACATGGTTTGCTGGTCTTAGCTTTCAAAACAATGGATGTGCAACAAAGTTCCTATGTTTTCAGTAAACAGTTGTGACTAGCTGGTTAGTTTCCCAAACAATGCATTGTACTAAAGTTAAGCAGAGAATTATGTCTTTGTTTGGAAATGCATCCCAGGTTGGCCACACTGGGTGACCAGCTAACCACATTAAGGCCCATTCACACCGAGAATGATTACTATATCATTAATTATATTAGCATTCACATCCATGCACTGTATTGTTCTCATTACTAAATATGCATACTGTACTTATGTTGTCTGCCACTTTAAATGCTCAATATCTCTAATGCAGGATGGATTCTGACTGACTGTCAATGTTTTTATCGTTCAACAGCTGGAAAAAAAGCTTCTTTAAAAAAAAGGGGTTCTTTAAAGAAGTTTACAGAAAGGTTCTTTGGGAAACAAAAAATGGCTCATCTATGGCATCGCTGCGAAAACCCCCTTTTGGAACCATTATTTTCAAAATTGTAGATTTAAGCTTTTTTTTCAGACAGGTGATGTTCCTCATCTCAACCTCTACAGTTCATTAACACACACAGTTCTGTATGCTGGTCTAACCTTCCTCATTAAGGCAAGGCCTCGTCTGTTCTTGCTACATTGGTGGAATCAAACCCTTTTCATAATTATTCTTTCATGCACAAACTCCCAACCTCTCTCGAAAATGTCCAAAGATATACAGCATCATTAATGAAGGTCTTAACCTACACGTCCAAGTCTGCTTCTGTGCTGTAATAAGGCCAGTGCAGCAACTGCTGAGCTGTTACCTTTACAGGAGGAGCACGTTAATGATTGAGGACCTCAGAGGAGCACCGCATTCACTCTTCTGACACACACACACACACACACACACACACACACACACACACACACACACACACACACACACACACACTAATGCTGTCATCAGAGAGGCTTTAGTACCCAAATGGAGTTTTGGAGAAACTCTTCAGAGAAGTACTTCCTCGTTACACCCTACCTAACATGGTTTGCTGGTCTTAGCTGGTTTAAGCTGGTCGAGCAGGTTTCCCAGCCTGGTGTTCAGCTGGTTGACAAGAGCTCAAAATCCATCTAAAACCATTAAGTCAGGTCAGATTAATCAGCTTTCCCAAAAGCATAGTTAGCCAACTATGGTAGCAAATGCTGTGGTAGTTAAACGATTTGGTGTTGTACGATCTGGATTAATTTGATCTCGAACTGATTAATTAGCAGTAGTTCTCACTCCAATCCTGGCTTGATGTCATTAATGGATCACAACGGATGTGCGACAAAGTTCCTATGTTTTCAGGAAACAGTTGTGACTAGTTAAGTTTCCCCAACAATGCATCATAATATGATAGATAGTTAAGCAGAGAATTATGTCTTTGTTTGGAAATGCATCCCAGCTTAGCCACACTGGGAGACCAGCTAACCCCCTTAAGGCCCATTCACACCAATGATAACTATAATATTAATTATATCAGCATTCACACTAATGCACTGTAATGTTCTGATTATTAAATATGCACACTGTAGTTGTTGTCTACTGCTTTAAATGCTCAATCTCTTTAATGAAGGATGGATTCTGACCGACTGCTGATGTTTTTATTGTTCAACAGCTGGATAAAAAAATCATTCTGAAAGTGATTCCAATAATATATACTTCTGTTGCCATTAATGTAGTTGTGGTGTGGACTCTGCTTTTAAATTTAGAACTATTTTTTAAAACTATATAGTTATAGGTATCATCCTTGGTGTAAAGGTTCTTTATTTGCATATATGGTTCCATGAAGAACCTTTTACATCAATGGAATCTTTCCATTGCACAAAAGCTTCTTTATAGTGGATAAAGGTTATTTAGATTATTAAAATGTTCCTCAAACTAAGAAAAAAAATGGTTCTTTAAAGAACAGTTCACTGAAATGTTGGGACACCAAAAAATGGCTCTTCTAATATTTTCAAGAGTGTAGGTTTAAGCTTTTTTTTTCAGATAGGTGATGTTCCTCATCTCAACCTTTATAGTTCATTAACACACACAAGTTCTGTATGCTGATCTAACCTCCCTCATTAACACAAGACCATGTCTGTTCTTGCTATATTGGTGGAATCAAACCTATTTCGTAATTATTCTTTCATGCACAAACTTCCAACTGCTCTCGAGAATGTCCAAATATATTCAGCATCATTAATGAAGGTCTTAACCTACATGTCCAAGTCTGCTTCTGTGCTGTAATAAGGCCAGTGCAGCAACTGCTGAGCTGTTAACTTACAGGAGGAGCACGTTAATGATTGAGGACTGCAGAGGAGCACCACATTTACTCTCCTGCCGCTGCGCTTACCCAAAATGTCAGCGTGTTAGATGGGGCTTTGATAAAGTCTACGCTGCATCCTGTTTTTATGCATTTGGGTTTTTTCTAACATTAAATGCCATCTCTGACATTCAAATAAAACGTACGATTTTTAATATCTGGTGCTCCCTTCATGGAGAGCACTTTGAACCCAGCAGTGAGAGTGTGTTTTTGGGCCGCCGCCGCAGGCTGATTGGACACCCGCGTGTTGGTTCCACAGCACCGCTGAGATTCTTAAGCGCCTGTCCTTTTGTTCAAACCCACAGAGGCTAATGAGGCTGTTTCAGGATTACCACTCCACACAGGCCAATTTCCCCACCAACTCACTGGTGAAGAAGTGCGCGGTATCAAACTGAAGAAAACAGCCTGTTGTGTTTAACTGATTGCAGCATCCATGCAGAGAGTCTGTGGGAGCATTTGCTTGATTTTCTTATTTTTTTCTGATAACATCTATTTTACCTAAGTGTGAGAAGAAAGAGGATACAATATAGAGGACTGCATTGGGATTGGGATCCCGTGGGACCAAACACAAATCTCGCGGGAGCGGGCAGTCAAAAAAATATAGCACAGGTCCCGCCATCCAGTGATTTGGCGCATAACAAGAATGATGGAGTTACATAAACAATAGGCTTGCTGCGGTAGTCGTGTTACACAGTGAACAGCGAGCGCTCATTCAAAAGAGATTTAAATACACCACATATTGATAGTAGCTCCCTGATGCGCGAAAATTATACTATACTACAATATTATGGTGTGCGTGCACATCAAAAGCAAATTTAATTATTTGCACGAAAGTCAATGCAAAGATGCAAATAGAAGCAAATTCTCTGGGTGACGCGAATGACGCGAATTGGGCGATCACGATTGCTGCGAACGCGCGGTATTTGCACAAAAAAAAATTCAATTAGAGCGGGAAATTCACATGATGCTTTGTCACGCAAGCCAATCAGCGATCTTATGGACACGTCCGGTTGTATCAGAAAATGAAGGAAAGCATTTTTTGTTTTTCTTCATGTGAATGATGCAAAAAACATCCCATTGAGTAATCTAGAGCGAGTAACGCAATGCGAATATTTGCTTTGCTTTTGGTGTGAGCCTCTGTTATACTCCAGTTCGGACGTGAACACGAACAGCTGCGGACAGCATGAATGTGGACTACTTGTATTTATACTACTGAAAGTGTATGCTGGTGGTTCCACACATGCGCAGTAGATCAGCTTGAACAGTAAAAACAGAAACAGTAACACAGCAACATCTATGTAGGATGAACAGCTGCTTTGTCTGCTGTACTTAGCTAATTCACAGAAAAAGAAGAAAAGGCGGAGAGCAAGAAAGTGTGTGTATTTCCAGCGCATGCGCAGTTGGTGCTTTTGTAACCTACTGTCCACGCGAAAAAATGGGAGGGACGTGGATGTCCGCTCTGAACCTCCGCGGACACCCTCCAATGACGATTTTTAAGTCACGCGGACCCTAGCAGACTCTCGCGCACGTGGAAAGTATAACAAAGGCATTACTCGCTCTATATTACTCGCAGGATGTTTCTCACGTCAGATTTTTCAACTTGCGAGGAAGACGCGATTGAGGCGAATATTGTGCATTCGCTGCAATCGCGTCGCCCAATTCGTGTCGTCTGGTGCACATTCACATTTATTCGCGTCTTTGGACGGACTTTGCATGTACTCAATTTACGCAAATAATCCAATTCGCTTTTGGTGTGCACACACCATTAGAATGTTTGTGGGTGTGGACACAAAAACGTGGAGCAGGTGGGAGCGGAATTAAGAAAACAGTCCCACACAGGGCTTTAATAGAATATTTACTATATTATATTAGTTCATTATTGATAATTAATATTAATAACTTGCATATTACAAGCATATAACTTTACATATATTCACTACAGTTCAAAAGTTTGTGGTCTGTAATTTTTGTATGTTTTAGAAAGACGTCTGTTTCTGACCATCTCTCTGAATTAACTAGGCAGTTTATGCTATTGTGCCTTTAAGAATTCTATATAAAGGCTGTTGAATGTCTCAATTTGATGAAGCTCTCACCTGTAGAACAATAGAAACCCCGATGGAGAGTGACACACAAAGGTCCCATATAATCTACTGACTCTTCTGAAACTGAACAAGAAACTGACGGCTTGAATTTGAATGCAGAGATTAGTGCCGCTACACATTCACGTTAATGAGCCGTTAAAATCCGTTTGTTTGAGGTTAATACATCTGAAACATGTTTCAGAGGGGAAATTATTAAACAACATTTACAATCACATATTATGAGCCTTATTAGCACTTATCAGACATTTCTGTCTAATTCGGTATGGTTTCGTTTTCATTTGCGTTATTTTTATAATATTTATAATGTGTCATTAGGAGCATATCTACCACATGCAACTGTATAATGTACTGGAGCTTTTATGCTTGCAGAATGCAAAGCACCTTAAAGGAGCAGTTCATCCAAAAATGAAAATGTAAGCATTAAGGTGTTTTAACTTTAAAACATTGCTTCTGGCCAAAATATAATCCATAATAACACTTCCTCCAGTGAAAAAGTATTTCCCTGTTGTCGTCTTATATCAAAACCCTCACGCATATTTGTTTAGAACTGTTTTGGACTGTTTTCGCTTGTAAACAGTGCTTGATCTGAACATATTTCTCTCCTGATTCAAACAAACTCATCTACATCTTGGATGGCCTGCAAGTGAGTAGGTTTCAGCAAATTTTCATTTTTGGGAGAACTAACTATAACTTAAAACATTTCTTAAAAGTTGTCCATACAACTCCATATGACAAATCTTTTATATATTACTAAACGCCATGATATCATAACATTGTGCATTTTTATTACTTTTTTTTTTTTAGAACAGCACAGCCATAATATTACCAGAAACTGTAATTAAACCATCTACTGAAAGTAGATTAGTGTATTTTATTCACTATAATGTCTCAAATCCAAATATCTCATGTGAATTACTCTCCCTGGATAAACACAGATCTTTGAAGCTGAATTCCCAAAACACTATATTTAGAGACAGACAAATATGAGGAAAAACAACAGTGTTGTGGTACGAAAAATCTGAATGCAAATGCCGAATGACAGTGATTCAATGACACGGGAGCACTTATTGCTCTTGAGTGCATCAAAGTTGTAGAGGTGTCTGTGTGCTTATGAATATTTATTTAATATGATTTTCCTTCCGTAAAGGAAGCTTAGGGGATGAAATCATCAGGATTTGCACTCTACAATATCAGGAGAAATACAGCCTTTATTATCCAACCATGCACAAAGCTTTTTCAGGCTCTGGTCATTTCTAGACTTGACTACTGTAATGTTCTTTTTGCCATCCTTCCTGCATGTGCATCTGCATATTATCCAGAACAAAGTGGTGTGACTGGTCTTCAACAAGCTCAAGAGAACCCACGTCACACTTTTGTTGTTCTCACTCCACTGGTTGTCGGCTGCTACATGCATCAGTACACTTTGTAAATGTATATTCCCTGCAGAAGTCACCGAGTAAATGGCACCTCATAGCACCTACACAAAAGGCACAAAACCATTTTCTCAAACCTTCACTTTCACTGTCAAAGATCTTCATCTGAACAGCTTGGAACAACTCCACCTGAGCACATGACTCACAACAGTTAATGCACTTACTCTTTTAACAAAAAACACCTTATTCTCAAGTTGTTTCACTTCTCTGAGCAAGGACTAGACTTAAAAAAACAGCTCAGATGCATGCACAAAATAACCCACAATTTATAATCCCTCACTATACGCAAAGTACAGCATTTTTATTCTATAATACTGTATAAACTATTGCTTGATGTGTTATCTAACTGATAACGGTTAAAAGTTTGGGATGATTTGTTTTAAAGATATTTATACTTTTATTTAGCAAGGACACATTCAATTAATAAAAAGTGTCAGTAAAGGCTACATTGTTGCAAAAAACAAATAAAATAAAAAATAATAAATTGTGTCCTTCTGAATTCTCTATTCTTGAAACAATCCTGAAAAAGTATCACAGCTTCCATAAAATATTAGGCAACAACTATTTTCAACACTGATAATAAGAAAAAATGTTATTTGAGCAGCAAATTGGCATATTCAAATTATTTCTGAAGGATAGTGTGACACTGAAGACTGGAGTAATGATGCTGAAAATTCAGCTTTGCATCACAGAAATAAATTATGGCTCTTTACGGCCAGTTCATTTATGTTTCTGAGCTGTTCTGTGACTTTATTACAGCACTTCCAATGTTAGTCTTTCTAGGATGAATCACTTGTGTTGTATTATTTGTCATCTGTAAGTCGATTTGGATAAAAGCATCTGCTAAATAAATAAATAAGCGTAAATATCATGACAGCAAGGCATAACAGCAGGATTAACTTCACATGGAATGCAGAATCAGGAGATTAGCCACAAATAAATCAATTACGCTGTAAGTATAACCTCAAACATATGACTATCAAGCTCCAAAAAGGACCACAAAACACTAAACACCATAAAACAAAAACTGGAGTGAAACCAAATATCATCAACTCTAATAGTACTACTTTGAAGAGGTTACAGACCAGCACAACAGACCTTTCCTTTATATAGTACAGCCAGCGAACTGCATTTGAGGACAAGCTGAATTGCGAAAACAGCAAATGGTCAAGGGAGAGAATATTCTTTGCACACTAATGCAGATTTCACTCTGAAGTTGACTTTGTGCAGCAACTATTTCAAATAATGTCATTGTAGTTTTATTAAAGGGGACCTATAATGCTTTTTTTGATTTTACATTACGTTTTAGACTGGGGCCAGCTGACCAATCAGAGCAGAGTTGGCTTCTCAAAAGGCGGGTTTTAAAGAAACCAAAACTAAAACAGACGTATAGCGTCCAAAATCGCATACTAAGTAGGTACTACATTTGAATTCGAATTTACTTCACGACCGTTAAGAAAGTGCATTCTATATATGAATATGAGTATGAATAAAATTCAAATATACTACATTCGGTATGTTGTTACTGTCACATGATATGGCCTACCAGCATCAGCTGTGTCACTTTACAGCCATTCATAAATCCTCTCCCATGGCCTCATGGGATAGTAAAGTGTCCATTGAGTGCGCACTTCAGAATCTTTGTAGTAGTAGGTCAACCGGGTCCATTTGGCATGCTGTTTTTCACATTCTATATAGTAGGGAAGTATTCGATCTCGGATGCAGCAAGAGCGTTCAGGCAGAGGTAGAGAAAATAGGTTTTGCAATGAAAATGCTAAGAAAATGTTTTCTAACAGACCCCCTAAACAAAATTATGAACATGTAAATGAGCATAACGGGCCCTTTAATGCTAGACTATATTATATAAAAACTCTTTTCTAACTATATTTTATTAGGCTGTTGTAAGATGCGATTCACAACAGAGTGATAAGCAATTTGTGTGTGTGTGTGTGTGTGTGTGTGTGTGTGTGTTTTACGTATTAATCTTTGTTATGTGAATTTCTCTCAGTGGAAGATTTCCCAACCTTTCACTACTTCCTGCTGACTCCGGTTCCACTTGACGTCTCTTTTCAAACGTTCTATTCTGTGAGCTCTTTCTAACCCATATCCCATCATGCAGTGCAGCCGCAGCACTGGGTCTATGTTCCTCTCTGATCTGTCACACTCTGTTTTTGTTGGTGGTGTAGTACAGCTAAGAACCCCAAACAAGCCTCTCTCATCAGGGAACATAAAACACACACACTCACACACAGCAAAAGCTCTCTTCTAGGAAAAAGACTGAAATTTCAAACATAAACTATTACTATTATGAGACTATTCTGCCGTAACTGATATTTATGAATTTATCTTTATTAATTTATTTAATCGTTTTATATTATTAGTGCTGTCAATCGATTAAAAAAATAACTAATTAATCACACACTTTTTCCGAAATGAATCGTGATTAATCGCATCTAACATTTTATTTTTTAAATATACTTTTATATTGAAATAATTCCACATTCAAACTTTAAATTGATGTAGAAGCAACATGAATACAGTATATGTTTAATATTTGTTTAATGGCTTTTTTATGACTGAAGAAGAGTATCACTGATATCAATACTACTGATGTCTCTATGAAATTGTTTTTTTCCCCTAATATTAACAATTGAATATAGCCATTCAAAATAACAGTATAATTAGAGCTATCAATTTATTCAATTGTTATCAATTGTCTTTATTAGACTTTAAAAAATAACTTCTAATTTAACTGAACTTCATCTTCACATAAACCCATTACAATAAAAGTCATATTTACACGTGCACTTCAGCAGGTAGGAAATACTGTATACAGAAATTGAATAAAGTTATCAAACATTACATTTTAAATTAAATATAGATGTATCCTTAAAGCTACAAAAGTTATTAATTTCCTCTTTTTTTCTTTTGTTCTTTGATTAACAGAAATCACAGCAGTTGGTTTATTAGGTTATTTTGGCTGGTTTAAGAGCTGCCGCTGCTGAACATGACGCAGATCTGACACGCATCGTATTTTCTCACAACTCTTTACCTTTTCTGACCCACTTCACTGACGAGTTGAATCGGGTTTGTTAGATGAGGGAGACAGTTCTGGGCTGCTCCAGGACAGTATTGAAAACCATTTCAGAGACATGTTCTTAAATGTGACTCATATATAACAAATACACATGCACAGTTTTAATGCAGCTTTAATCCCCTTTTTGGTAACTTCATGACTTAACTGATGACATAACTACGACATTGCATGCTCGTAGTTTCATTTGCGCTTTAATATGAAATTATATGCAGCACGTGCCACAACATTTGTGCGTGCATTTGAAGAGACCGTGCTACTGCACATCTGAAAAGTCTCCCATTTGATGTGGTCATAAAAATGTTCTGCATCTGAATAAATGCAATTCTTGTCAAGAAAAAAAGAGACAGAAGCGGCAGTTGTGAGTGGGCTGGCCAACCCTAGCTCCGCCCCTGCGTTAATTGTGTTAAATATTTTTAACACATTAAACTGAAAAAATGTATCTCCTGCGTTAACGCGCTAATTTTGAAAGCACTAATTATTATTATTATTATTATGAAACTATTAAGTGAAGCATCCATTTACCTTTATTATTTAATTTGTGTAATTGTATAATAATAACATTAATAGTACTACTAGTAATAATCATAGTAAATTCACATAATTTATATGAATTAACAGTTTATATTTTTATTATTATTATAATTTTTATCATTATTACTACTGGTATTATTATTATAATTATTAACTGTAATGAAAAATAGTATTTTTTATTTAATATAATACAATATAATATAATATTAACGTGTGTGTGTGTATCATTAGAAAAATATCTATATTATTATCATATTATACTGTATACTATAAACTAAAAATAATTATACTATAAATACTATATAATTATATGCATTTTTATGAATTCATAAATATGAATATTATTATTATTGCATCCAAATAGTTTTAAGCAATTGAATAATAATCCATTGTACAACAGTCTGAGGTAGACATATCCCTCACACAGAAGTGTGACAGAAGTTTTTGTATTTCATTTGCAATATTTTTAAATTCCTGGTAATTAAACTTCAAAACAGCTCAAACCTCCTGCGCTCTGTTGTATTCCAATGCACTTTCTTTGAATGCTAGAACGCATCCTGCGTGAGCACCTCTGGCTGCTCTTTGTAGTGGTTTTGTGAGGCTCACTGCCTGTAGTAGCAGTTGTAGGCCTGTGAAGAGGTCATTTTCCGAGGTGTGAAAAGTGTTTTTGACATAGTAAACAAGAACATTTATCTTTGGTTTATTAAAGAAACAGCACAACTCATGTGCAGAACCTGAACCTCATCTTCATTGTCACTGAAAATGTGCTGAATTCCTGCACTACGCTAATGAACCCTCAGCAAGTTCATTTAATCACAGCTGTCAACATCAAAAAATGACGGCGAGTGCTGAGGGAGGTAAAACTGTGGAGTTCACAGGATCACACTGCACCCAGAGGGAGCCGGAGGATCCTCAGACGCAGCACTGTTTGATTTGAGTCACTCTAGAGACTTTAATTGTGCCTGAGACATTAACATCAAAGTGCCTGTGACTGCGAGGAGCTCTAAAACCACAGACGTCTATGCACACAACACATGGACTGTTTCTCATGTTCCGCAACTGGTGCCGCCCCCAGCACATTCTCAACGGCTTGCTTCCGAAAATACTTCTCCTATTCATTCTCTCCATAGGGAATTCAAAAGCATTGCTCAATAAAAAGCTCTTGAACCAAACATGAACCAAACCAGTCAGCTACAGGATAA
>NW_015557049.1:1618487-1630650 GCF_001515605.1 Sinocyclocheilus anshuiensis | reverse complement strand
AATTTTTTATTTTTTTTTGCATGATCGCTTATGAGAATAAATATATGACAAAAATGTATCATGTAATATAAACAGGACTTAATTAAGAAGTATTGCCAATTACAATCAAATTAGAAGCCATGATCCAGTGCAAAATATGGATTTACGGTCACTGATTATGAGTACAAAAACAATTTATTGGAAGTTTATTGCAATGTATTCAGATATATGTTGATATAGGTGAAAGTATTAAAAATCATATTCATTAACTGAAATGAAATATATGGATATTAGATGAAAACCTTAAACTTAAAAAAAAAAACTTAAAATAGAAAAGTTGTCTTTGCAACTAACTAAAACAAAGTAAGTTTAAGTATAAAAGTACTAAAACTGGAATAAAAATAAATTAAAGCTAAATAGAAATATAAAAACTTCTGAAAATGAAAGATGAACTCAAAAAAAAAAAACTTAACTTGAAAATGGCAATTACCTAAAAATAAGTTTAAGTACTAAAATGACTAAAACTAAAATAAAAATATATTACAGATGAATAGAAATATAAAAAAAAAAATAACAAAAGCACTTAATGACTAACATTAAATGAAAAGTGAAAACATAAAAATAAAAGCAAATTAATGTCTAATATACAGTATAAATAATACTGAAATAACACTGATGCAAATATAAAAGTTGTTTGAGAGTGTATGGATCAATTACATCATTTGCAATATTTCATGAGAGTGCTGAGCTGAGAGTAGCTTAATTCTTCACCTGGAATAAAGCAATTAAACATCATTAAAAATGAAGCTGAAATCTCCTAAAGCAGCATATTTCATCACTTAATATCCAGAGTTAAAAAGGTTTATACAGTAACAATTCATAGTGAAAATGAAGCAGAATTCCAAACTAAGCAAGATTCTTAAGGCCCTTTTATTTGTGTCCATATTCCCCAGTGCACACAGCAAAATCATCAAGATGCAAGAAAGGCTCTAGATATATCAGGTTGTATGTCAAGGTCAAAGGCATATCATGATATTTGCAGGGGGGAAAAAAGCATTCAACAAGTTCTTATTTTCTTTCTGCCATGTCACAAAGCAATAGCCAGGATTTTCTGAAGAACAAATACATGTTATCTTTTTCATTTGCTTTAACTATTTCTGATCGGCTGTGTCCACTTCTTGCATTCTTACTGCATAGCAATCTCAAAAAAATTCCCTCCCGTGGCACCATCAGTAATGTTTTTCCTGTGGAGGTCAAAGCGGTGAATAATGCTGTATGTGGAGGTTAAAGCGGTGCATGGCACTTGAGCTGAGAGGGGTATTGATGCACTGATGCAGTCATGTGAAAGAGAGTTTGGAGGAAGAGTGAAACACAAGAGCAAGTCAAACCCTCCACAGTTTACTGCTTTTAAATTTAGACCTAATAATAACTGACCAGGTTCAAAATTGATTTTACATGTGAATATCAGCTCCGCACATCAAAGTACATTTTTCTTGCCACTGAAAGAAAAAGCGAGCTTTCCTGGAAACCAAAGTAACTTTGTTGGCAGAAATTAGTTTAATTTATATTTTATTTGGTGTCAGAATTTCTTTATGCATCTTTGTATGTATCAATGTATATACATAATAGAAAGCAAATGTATAATTATAAAATTAATGTATTTTAAATCAAATGGAATACCATATGCATAAAACGTCAAATTAAATGACTATATATTATATACACACACAAATTAAATGTTATATATAATTTAAATAAACACATTATTATTAATAATAATAATAATTTATTGTTATTTCATTGTTAAAATAATATTTACAGCCATTTTCTCTGTATTTACTCCCTATTTTTAAGCCGAAGCAAGTTCAACAACATCTCTCATGTGTCTGGAAACTATATGTGCACATGTTAAATGTGAACCATGTAAATGGCCTTTACCGTAACATACACAAGATGTGCGTGTACAGGCACACATGAGCAGCTGAATACCGACACACACAGTTCTGGAGGTCAGCGTGATCAAATACTGCATGCTGGGAACATGTAAACACACACAACCACATGTGCACTAACATTCACAGAAGTTTTCAGGACAAGTATAATTGGGCTGCTGCACTCAGATAAATTGGTTATTTAGTCATCAGAGGGAAGAGGCAGGCGGCGTGCTGCTGACAGCCACCTAGGATCTACCCTTCACATCTTTGGCCAAGTGATATGCTTCTCTGTTCCTTACTCAACTTTGCATAGTGATTCCTTCAGTTCGCCAATGCAAATGAGAAACATACACTGACATAAATCACACTAGAAAAAATCCTATAGTTAAAAGGAATGGAAAATAAAGTTCACTCTTGAAATACATGACACAAACATGAAAAAAAATATTTGTTTTTATTTATTCATTCATTCTTGCTGGATGAAGAACAATTCAAAATCTCCAGCAAGCCAAGAGGATCAAAGTTCTAAAGGTCCATGACTGTTACAAACTGTCATGTGAAAAGTAACAGAATATAAGTCATTTCACACTTCTAAGACTTCTTCTAAGTCACTGAAGAAAAAGTCCAATGTTCATTTTTATGTTTTTGAGGTTTTTGAGTCTCTTATGCTCACCCAGGTTGCATTTATTTGATTAAAAATGCAGTAAAAACAATAATATAGTTAAATATTATTTCAATTTAAAATAACTGTGCTCTATTTGAATATATTATAAAATGTAATTATTCCTGTGATAGCAAGGCTGAATTTTTAGCATCGCTACTCCAGAGTCACATGATCCTTCAGAAATCATTCTAATATGCAGATTTGCTGCTCAAGACACATTTTATTGTTATCAATGTTGAAAACATGCAGTTTAATATTTTTCTGGAAACCATGAAAAAAAAATTCAGGATGAATAAAAATAACAGAATTTATTTGAAATAGAAATATTTTGAATCATTTTCAGTGCTTTTACTGTCAATTTTGATCAATTTAATGTGAGTAAAAATATTAATTTGTCTCTCAAAAAAGTCTTACTGATGCCAAACGTTTAAACAGTAGTGTAAAAAAATATATAATATAATATAATATAATATAATATAATATAATATAATATAATATAATATAATATAATATAATAATAGTATTTCACCAGAATACACAACAATTGTTTAATGCCTCTCAATGGAGAAAGACGCCTTTTGAGGTCCAAATATTGAATCTACAAGCAACAGCTGAATGGGCCATGCTGACCTTTGACCCCCCTGACTGTTAGAGAGATCCAGATCCCCTAAAAACCACAATATGACACTGACAACTTGCCGCTTGATAGAAAATTCTAAACTAATACTGAAAAAGAAAATGAATGACATCACTGTACTAAATGGAAGGTCATCTGGGTACATATTTTTGCTTATATATTTTTTCCAAAGAGGAAATATGTTCTTTCAGATTTATAAGTGTAAGACATTTAACCTTTGCAGGTAAAATATGTATATACAAATCTAAACTTCTACTGCCAATAACTTTACTTTTCAGGAAAACTCCCACTCATTAAATTAAATGTAAATAGCAATGCATCCCACCCCCACACCCCACACATTTGGTTGCTTTGCAGCCTGAAATGAAGACGTACACAGTTTTTGTTTTATCCAGCTGTATTTACTCAGTGCAACTTATAACATCCAAGTGAAAGATATAACACCAACGTCAGAAAAAAATAAAATAAATAAATAAACAATCAACCACAGTCTGGGTGGCAAGGCACTGTCAAAAGATCTCCGGGATAAAGTTGTGGACAGGCACAAGTCAGGAGATGGATACAAAAACATTTCAAGGGCATTATCAATGCCTAGAAGCACAGTGAAGTCTATTATTAAGAAGTGGAAGGTATTTGGTACAACACAGACCCTCCCTGGATCAGGACGTTGCTCCAAACTGGATGAAAGAGCCAGGAGGAAACTGGTCAGAGAGGCTACGAAGAGACCGACAGCAACTCTGAAGCAGTTGCAGGAATTTATGACAAAGGACCGACAGCAAATCTGAAGCAGTTGCAGGAATTTATGACAAAGAGTGGTCATTGTGTGCATGTGACTACAATATCACAAATTCTCCAGAAATGTGGCTTGTATGGGAGGGTTGCAAGAAAAAAGCCACTCCTCAAGAAAGACCACATGCAGTCAGACTGAGCTTTGCCAAAATGCACCTTGAAGATTCTGCAGCAGATGAGACTAAAATTTAATTATTTGGCCTCAACACCAAACAATATGTCTGGCAGAAATCCAATACATCTCAACATCCAAATAACACCATTCCAACAGTAAAGCATGCAGGTGGTGATATCCTGTTATGGGGTGTTTCTCTGCAACAGGGATTGGAGCACTTGTCAGGATAGAAGGAAAAATGGATGGGGCAAAAGTGGGCAAATATTGCAAAGTCTAGATGTGCAAAGTTAGTAGAGACAAATCCCAACAGACTACAGGCTGTAATTAAAGCAAAAGGTGGTTCAACAAAATACTGACAAAAGGGGGTGATCCTTTTTCCAACTTAGTGATTCTGTTCTTTTTTTTATTTTATCTATTATTTATTTATTTTCTGACATGTTGGTGTTATATCTTTCACTTGGATGTTAAAAGTTGCACTGAGTAAATACAGCTTGATAAAACAAAAACTGTGCCCGTCTTCATTTCAGGCTGCAAAGCAACAAAATGTGATTATTTTAAAGGGGGGGAGGGGATTATTTTCTATACCCATTGTATCTCCAGCAGTTCACAAAAAAAGAAACAAAATGCCTCTGGAGATCAATAGTTCTCCAAGACTGGAAAAAGAAAACGGGTGCTTGTCCTTGAGTCTTTTACAGTATGCATGTGTGCATTACAGCGCTTGAATATATGTATCTTAGTGTCTAATTATTCAAGCATCCAGCACAGCTGCTTACACTAATGCACCACACACAATCTCAAGAGTCTGTCTTTGTGTATAAAGATGTCTCTCGAGACATAATTTGTTTTCTCGTTTATCCATAGAGGTTAAATCACGACCATATGGACTGCAGTTATACATCCCGTCGCTCACACATCAACACCTAGAGGCGTTCTGTAAATATACCGCACATACACTGTCATTATGAAATAAACCTCTCCAAATCAAAAACGTCATTAAAAAAAATTCCAGATGACGATAGACCACCCTCTGCTATGCACCAGCAAAGGACAGGACAGTGATTGGCTGAATGAAGAGATTGGAGCAAATCTTCACATATATCAAGCTGTACTTCTTCCACACACTCACCTTGATAACAGGGTGTGTATTGAGTTTGAAGTGTGGCAGCATAAATGCCTGTAATCTTTCTCAAACATGTCAATCTCAAAAATGCATAATTTCCAACCTGTCAATGCCTTTCAGCAGTTTCTCTTGTATATGCAATCAAGTCTCAGGAAGATCCGTTATTTTGCTCTGAACATGCAACAATGGGCATGCAGTTACAAATAAATAGTGGTCATATTTCCATGACCTCAAACACAGGATGTGGAAAACATGAAAGTCTTTTAAGATGTTGTTCATTAGGCATCATCCCATGACATGTTCAACTATCAGTGCCATTTTCACATCCAGACATGTCTAGACGTATTAAAAGCCAATAGAGACATTGTGTGTTGAAATTCAGTACACTACATCATTTCGCTGAAGTGATGCCAATTTAACCCTCATGTTGTGTTTCCGTCATTTTGACCCGGAGAGGATTTTATTTTTCCTGAAAATGCTAGTTAATGTTATTGCATTGGACTAAAACCTACTGACGGTAAAACTTTACAATAAACTTCCTTAGTTTACTTTAGTCAGCTAGATTAGTTAACATGAACAAACAATGAAAAATTATTCTAAAACATTAATTAATCAGAGTGAAATTTAATTTCAACATGTACTAACATATTGGTAACACTTTATTTTAAGGACCAATTCTCACTATTAACTAGTTGCTTATTAGCATGCATATTACTAGCATATTGGCTGTTTATTAGTACTTATAAAGCACATATTAATGCCTTATTCTGCATGACCATATTTTAGATCCCTTAATCCTACCCAATACCTAAACTTAACAACCACATTACTAACTATTAATAAGCAGCAAATTAGGGGTTTACTGAGGCAAAAATCATAGTTGATAATTAGTGAAAAGTGAGAATTGGTCCCTAAACTAAAGTATAACCTAACTAAATCACAACTTGCATCTGTTAATATTATTTAATGAATCTAAGCTAACATGAACTAACAATGAACAGGTGTTTTTCTGTTAACTAACATTAACAAAGATCCATAAATAGATTTCCTCACACAGGGTATAACAACTTCCCCCTTTTTATTATTTTTTATTTAATTTTAATCTAATTTCATTTATGATTTTTGTACTATTTTGGGGATTTTTTCACACCTTGTGCACTCTAAAAAATGCTGGGTTAAATACAACCCAGTGCTGGGTAAAACAGGGACAAACTCAGCAATTGGGTTGTTTTGACGCAGCGGTTGGGTTACTACCCAGAAGGTTGGGCTAAACATTTAACCCAACCGCTGGGTCAAAACAACGCAATTGCTGGGTTTGTCCCTATTTTACCCAGCACTGGGTGGTATTTAACCCAGCATTTTTTAGAGTGTGGTGTTTCCAGTCAAAAATGACCGGCCTACAGAAAATTGCATATACATTTCTTACAATATTATTTCAAAAATTGCATTCAATACTTTTATCAGCTTGTTTTCTTGAAATTAGCACAGGCTTTGTATTTCGTTTTGGACATGATTGACTGTAGGCCTCATCTGAGCCTCAGTTTTTAAGTGAGCATTGCCAAAATGATCCACAAATGTTTTATTTTTTGTTTTTCACTCAAAAACTGGGATGCATAAACTCAGATTAATGAGTTTATTTTGTTTAGTTTGTTTACTTTGATCAATCAGTACCCAAAAGAAATACAAAATCTATCCTAATTGAAAGAAAACAAGTTGCCAAAAAGATTGAATCTGAGATTTGGTCATAATATAGCATAATAAGAGATTTACAAGCAATTTTTAAAAGGCCGGTCATTTTTGACCGGGAACACCAGATTAGGTAAAGGATTTTTTTAGCATAGCACAGGGGTTAAAACATTCCAAACTTCTCCAAGTGCAACTGTCATCAACAACGCTTTAATCAGCTATTTAATAAATATTCAGCAGCGTCAGATGCAACTAAATCATGATGGCCTGTCCTCAAAGTTGCTGTCCATGTGTGCTGCTCTAGACAGATTTTCAACTCTAGACTGTCAGGACTCCTCTGACTGGTCTGCAAAACTAAACTTAAAGAAAAATTAAATGAAAACTTTCGTAGATATCAGAACTCTGGGCTGTGTGCATGCTCTGAACATATAAAAGCTGTTGGTTCACAGGGAGTCAAGTTTGAGTATGACCCAAGTCACATTCTGATCCCAACGCCTCTAACTCATCCCATACCTTTCTGTTTATAGCTATGTCAATTAAAGCCAAAAAAGCCTAAAAATAAAAGTAAACAGACCACTGACAGTCAACATTATAAAGAAGTCTTCTGTGAATAAAATATTAAGTGAAGCTTTTTGATGTTAAAATACCATCTCATATCCCAGCTTAATATGCAGTGACAACTATAAGCAAGACATTTAAAGGCTGAGCCCTCCAAAACGATGTAAAAATTCGTCCATCTATTTTTGAGCACCCATACCAGCCCAACATGGCAAATTGGAACAACCAATAGCATGAGATTGGGGCGGGATTATCTGACCAACGTCCGACCTATGGAAAACATAGATCTTACATTACATTTGCAATTCTGTTTGGTGACAGTGGTGCAAAAAAATAAATTAATAAATTATATATTTATTAGTTCTAATGTATGCTTCATTATTCTCAGTAACAATCATCGCATTGGAATATTTAACAAGCCACAAATTTGGATCTAGTTTATTTTGAATAAACTAGTTTGAAAGTTGTATTTCTTCCAATTGAGATTGAAGGCAAGAATCATCCTCTGCACAAGCAAATTTTGGCAAAATTGTGTCCTCTCATAGCTTATATACTACAGAGAGCAAAAAAGAAGCACAGTTTTTAACAGCTGCTATCTAAAATGCTAAACAAAATGAGTATGATCATCTCCACTTTTAACGGAAGTGAAAGGCTCTTCTAGCAGGATCTGACTGCATCATTAAAGCTGATGAAAGCCATTGATAGAGCTCTCATACTGTATTTAATATTAAAAGCCCAATTTTCTTGAATGCTACATCCATTATGACATTTATCAGGATTATCATTCTCCTATAGCATGTTTTCAACAGCGTGTGGCCCTATCATTCTCTGAAATGAATGAAAGTAGGAAACCGTTGGAAGAAACAGCACGTTGTTTATTTCTGTCATGTATTGTACAGAGCCATGGACAGCGCCACTACTATTATGCAAAGAAATTAGGTTGATCAGCACCACAGACAGAGACCATTCTGCTAAACCACAATCCAGTTACATTTAAATTTCTGCATTTAGCAGACACTTATAAAGTGGAATATAAATGAGGAAAACTATAAATAAATAATTCATCCTTAGGAGACAGTAACATGGGGAAGTACAGTACAAATTACACTTAGACATATATCCTGTATAGGACACCCTGACGCTGAATTCTATTTTAATTTTATATATAATGTATGTATGCATATATAAACAAGTGCTCACATGAGCTGTTTTATTATGAACGTTATGAAAGGCAAACACTCCATCTGAACCATGGGACCCACTGAATAAGCTGTGCAAATAAATGTGGCCTAAAAACAAGAAAAAAATAAATAAAAAATGACTTGTTAAAAAGCTTGCTATAACAATAATCTCACAGGGAATGGAACCACAATTAATGAAATGCAATCCAACAGTCACTTCAGATGAACAGAACAGTAGACAAAGCTTGACTTAATTTAGTAAATTATTAAGAAACCAAGTGTTAAAAATTAAAATGTCCTGTGGTCAGTTTCAAAGGCATCATTCAGAGGCAAATACATGCAAAATAGCCTGAACATCCCATGAGTCCAGAAGAGGAGAAAATATATATATATATATATATAAAAAAAGTGGTAACTCTTCATCAGCCATGCATCCCAGCAGGCTTGAAACCTGTGAGGCCACTAATGACTGCCAAAACAATACTGATTGATAACTCAACGCTTCGCCAGCACTAACCTCTTAAAGTTTCTGAGAAGGAAGCAAGTTAGCAAGTTAGTCGGGATTGTTTCTTTTCTTTTTTTGGGAAAGTGGGTTGGAATTGAGGAGATTTCAGGAACAGATGTTGAAGCTGCTGACTGCTTGAGAAATGAAAGGAGCTACGTTATTAGAAAGTGCTTACAGATGATAATGTCAAACCCCTGATCGATGACTCCATTTAAAGAAATAATGAAATCTCAAAAAAGCTCATATCATAGATCTCTGTGAGCAAAAGGTTTTCTTAGGAATCAGTCTGTAGATCTGATCTGATCAGTCTAATTCTAATATATTCTAATCTAATTGTCTTACATGTGTAGCAGTTGTTTGCTTGTCTTTCTTTTTAGATAGATAGATATATAGATAGATAGATAGATGATAGATAGATAGATAGATAGACATAGTTTTAGCAAAGTCTTAGCAAGCAAAAGGTTTCAGTGAGAACAAAAAAAACCTTTTCTATTTTAATACATTTTAAAATGTATAAAGCTGAATTTTCATCACCATTAATCATTACTCCAGTCTTCAGTGTCACATGATCCTTCAGAAATCACTCTAATATGCTGATTTGCTGCTCGAGAAACATTTCTTATTATTATAAATGTTAAAAACAGTTGTGCTGCTTAATGTTTTGTGGAAACAGATATATATATATATATATATATATACACAGTATATAGCAGCAAATAACAGCATTTATTTGAAATCCTTTGTAATACTACAATGACTTGTAATTACTGTCTTACTGTCGTTTGATCAATTTCATGTGTCCTTGCTGAATAAAAGTATCAATTTCTTTCAAAAAAAAAAAAAAAACCTTTTCAACAGGAGTGTATAAAACTTGTACACTTCCAGTTTTCTTTTAAAGTGTTTTTTTTCTTCATTTTTTGACACAAAGCAAGAGCTGAGCAGGGAATGAGACTGCAAAGGTACTGAAAGAGAGAGTGAGGGAGATGATCAATACTTAAAAAAAGGCATTCGACAGGCTAATCAGGCCTGTTAAGAGAGCAGAAGTTTGTGTAAAATCGCTACGCTCAGCAATCAAAATAAGGTTTTGACGGACTGCCAATAGTGACCAGCCCTCATTGAAGAAAACTCCATAAATCTAAATCATGTCTAATGAGAGAAATTTACAGACAGATGTTTAAGGTCTATTTGGCTCTGGTATGACTCCAACCTCGTTTAATACAAAAAAAAAAAACTGGAGGAGGTTGAGTAGTAGAGGAGGAAGAGAAAGAGAGAGACAGAGAGCAAATTTAGCCATACTCCACTGTGAAAACAAGCTTGATCTTTGAAGTCAGCAAATTATGGATTTTCACGCAGGCGTATAAATGCCTTCAAATTTGATTAGAGGGTTTGTAAACATGTCTTTTGCATGAAAGATATTGTGCTCCACAGAAAAGCTCAGCAATAGCAAATGTGAAGCTGAGCTTTGGGTATTCAAGTGAAAAAGTCATTCAGAATGGCTCTAAACATCAGCAACGGCGGATTGTGGGAAAACAAATTAAAAAGTCAACATAACATTCAGAAAGATGACTTTCAATCAGACGGTTTAATTTAAAAACATTAACGTTGTTCTCAATAAAAATGATTTACAGTCTGAAGCAGAAAATAGGAGGACAGATTCACCTCTACTGTAAATGTAGTCTGGGTTTTGTCGCAGTTTTATATTTAGCAAATTACAGAGACATTACTTTGCAGATTGGGTGGGGAAAATACATCTGCATCTCTTTCCTTCACACAAAACAAACCGAAAAATCCGACTGGTCTGTGAAATTGCAACATTCGTTTTTACAAGACCTTTGTCAGCATATGCAC
The DNA here is from genome assembly GCF_001515605.1 of Sinocyclocheilus anshuiensis. Taxonomy (NCBI): domain Eukaryota; kingdom Metazoa; phylum Chordata; class Actinopteri; order Cypriniformes; family Cyprinidae; genus Sinocyclocheilus; species Sinocyclocheilus anshuiensis. The sequence continues at coordinate 1,619,634 of NW_015557049.1, read as the reverse complement.
ACACACACACAAATGGGATAACATGAAACTCTTTGGAGAAACGACATCTGTAATGCAATACGGAATTAAATATTCAATATTGCAAGGATTTAGAGGAAAACACTTAATATTTTCCTTTTTATTCTGAGTGCCTCACAAAAGTCTTTGAACGAAACACTCAATTACTTCATGAACTTTCTATTTTCACCATTTGTTCTGAAAAAATAGGTTTTGCTCTGGTAGTATATTTTCTTTGGTTCCTTTAAACACAATAAAAGTCCCAAAAATCTCTGTCTCTCAGTACTATATATATACAGTATATATATATATTTACTCATTTTCAAAATATGTAAAGTGGGTCATTTCAGAAAAAAATAAAGTATAACAGTTATTTTTAAAATAACAAATAAAAGCCTCCAGTTTACAGTTGCATCACTTTTTTTCTATATAATCACAGACACCAATGCAAAACTATGTAAATGATGGTGTCATGATCATAAAACCTGGACAATTGGAGCACCAAGATGAACTTAAAGGGGTCATAGGATGCTACATGCACTTTTACAAGCTGTTTGAACTGAAATGTGTGTTGGCAGTGTGTGTACACAACCACCCTAAAATGATAAAAATCCACGCAGTGTTTTTTTGTTAATCTACTAAAATCTTTACCCCTTTCTCAAATCGAGCCGATCTCAGATGCCTGTCTGTGTGACGTCCCACAGACAGGCCCCTCCCACGATAGTTTGATTGACAGTAGTGTTTCAGCACAGACTGGACTGGCGTCTTACCTTAGACCCGCCCTGAGTGAGCTGTCATCAGTCCGCCATTGTTTCACCGACAGAGCAGATGTAGACAAGAATGACTCCTAAGCGATTGAGGTGTTCTGTTGTTGGATGTAATAATGAACATAGCAGTCGTCATTTACTCCCGACATCTGAGCCACTGAAGACGCAGTGGATTAGGTTTGTTTTTGAAGGGAATGTGCCCCCGATCTACATAAATGTGTCTATGTTCGCGCGAATCATTCGTGATCCAGCTTCACCAACAGAAGAAGTGAGTGTAAGGTTTTTTTTAACGAATCTTTGCAAATCGCCTTTCCTAATAATGTGCTAATTAGCAAGTTCACGATGAATGTGGCTAAAGTAAACAGTCCCTCAGAGAGTGGCTC
>NW_015557049.1:1592448-1618195 GCF_001515605.1 Sinocyclocheilus anshuiensis | reverse complement strand
AGTCTCTCTGAGAGCGGCTCGGAAGAGAGGGGCGGGGTCAGCAGAGCTCATTAACATTTAAAGGAAAATGCTACAAAACTGCATGCTCTGAAAAGTTCACTACCATCACTACCATTGAGAAATTTTAACCAAACTATGTTACAGACTTTTCATTAAGACCCTAAAGAACTTGTGAAAAAATGGGCATCCTATGACCCCTTTAAACAATTGCCCAGGCCGGACAAATCACCTGACTGAATATTATCAAACCACTATGGATAGTTTTGGAAAGAAGAGTCAGAAGCAGATTTCTTGTTCAACATCTCTAAAGCAGTCGGCAGATATTCTGATAGATGTCTGTTTAAATGCTGTATGAATCTATTGTAAAAAGGTTGGAAGATGTATTAAAGGCTATGTTGGTAAAACACCTTATATTTCCCAGGTGTCCACATTATTTTGTCCAACACCTGTAAGTAAAACAAAATTATAAATTAAAATGAATTATTATTTTATAAATAAAATGTAAATAAAATAAATATAAAATAAATAAAAAATAATAGCATCAGTTTGGTTAAAAATATACAATGTATCACTTTTGTTTATAAGTGAGTGTGAACTGGGCATATTTAGCACTCTAAAACAGGACTGAAGTGTGTGAAGTAAAGCAGATGTATTCTTCTCACTCTTTTCGCTTAACATGACTCTTGGACTCAATGTTTAAAAAATATACACTTTCTCAGTGCAAGAGAACCTGTAGAACGGCAGAGAGGTTGAGCAACTGAGCTTTTGATTGTATCCGATTTGGTGTGACATCAAAGGTGCTTTATTAGAGTTCTTGTAACACCTTTTCACAGAAAATAAAGTCAAAGAATGAAAGTCGAGCTAGAAATAGATGCTTTTGTTCTCATTCTGGAATAAAAAGATTTAAATCAGAAGAAAAGAATATGCCTTATCTAAAATATTGGATGACAGGTCTATACAAAAACACTATCTGAACAAAATCACAGACGCCTATCAGAATTTTCAACAAAACTCTTTCTCTGTTCTTCCATTGAGCATCTACATAACAAAGCAGAAGTAATCGATGAACGAAACAAGTGAAGATATCTGGGCTGTTTTCATTTTCCAGTCCAATTCTGTGTAAGGGGGTTTCTGATGTTAAAAATAATGAAAAAAGTTGCTTTATTCAAACTCTGTCTGAAAGAGACCAGATGTGGTCAAAGAAATGACAACATTAGTGTATCTTCTGTATACTGCTTTGAACCACAGGAGTTTTCTCTGTTATATTTCTTTTAAGTATCAACTTTGTCTCAAATGTAGGTCCCTGTGATTTCACAATGCAGAAAACATGGATGAAATCATGGAATTTAATGATTAAAATGGAATTTACTGCATAATATAACATAACATAGAATGTCATGGAATTTAGACAATTTTGGATTAATAAATGTAAAGTGTGACTGTACAATTAATCAAGTTCACTTTTGATAAAAACTGTTGTTGAATACAAACAGAAACTCAAAGGTCTTTGACAATCCACCAAAATAAAAGTTTGTTTTAACTTGAAAAAAAAAATGACAGAAATATATTGGAAATATAATGGCAATAAATATTACCATTGTACATTAAAATCAAACATTATTATTTTTGTTATTTAAGAATTACTATACAATCAGGATAATTTTATCCATGCAGTCTAAATTTGTGTTGTGACAAATGCAGTGTTTTGTTTTCAATACAGTTGTTGTAAATCATAAAACACACAATCCATAAATAATAATAATAATAATAATAATAATAATAATAAAGGTTTAGAAAATATAAAAATTTCATAGGGCCTTATTATTCTCAAACATGTAATAATAAAAAAAATATATATATATTTAGCTTTTTTCGTGATTCAAATGTATTTATACCATTTACAGTAATCCTGAAAAATTAAAACAGAAATCACTGAATTTGGTGGGGGGAAAATAAAAATGAATTTGTTGAAAAAATAAAACTGGATTTCATAGAGCCCTATGTTAGGAAAGACAAATGAGACAATGGTGACACACAATAAGAGCACAAATCTTGATAATAGTTGATAATAGCAGTTATCTGAGAACAAATCTAAGAACACTCTGAGACACTGTTGAGGTCCTTTCTGAAACTGTAGAGAAGATATGTATTGTTACCATACACTACAATACAAGAAGCGAAGAGGTTCTGTGCTCCCACTGGCTCTTCACTGCCCTGTTTATTGACCATCAACCTGACAAATCAGCGCTCAGTCCCTGAAGCAGTGCTCTATGTGTGTGTTTGTGAGAGAGAACAAGGACACGCATAAATACACATGCAAAACACTGTTCACATTAGCTATTCTTCCCATGAGAGAATCATAACCAGGTGCTTCCGCCTCTGCCTTCCACTGTCACAGGTCAGAGGTCAGGACATCAGTATTCTAAATATATTACACAGTTAAAGGTCAAGTGTGTAATTTATGTGCCACCAAAAAAAAAAAAAAAAAATTTCAACCTGTGTGTCAAGGCAAGATTAATTAATGTATAAGAATAAATCACTTCAATTTCCATCTATTCCTTACTTAGCTGTCATATGATTTTGGAAGACTTGGAATATAGCATGAACTACTTTATTTGTATGGGTCTTTTTAACCGTTGTTGGCGCTTGTTAGCCTCAGTACTCATTCACTTTTATGTAGCCTGAAAATTCTTCAAAATTTCAACAGAGAAAATAAAGTAACAGATTTGGAAGAACATGCTGTGTAAATAATGACAGAATTTTAATTATTTGGGTGAACTATTCCTATAACTCATTTGAACAGAATTGTTTACCTTACAGTCATGAGACATCTCCCTAATGACATTCAGATCCTCCAGACGACTCTAACTCATACACTGACTGTAATGTGATTTATATGCTCATTGGGCTCTACACTGACGCCACACTAAACCCAAAGGAGTCTTTCAGATGACTGGACACTGAATCAGATGATTCTCAGAACTGCAGCACCATCAGATCACTTGAGCTTGTGGAACATGAATGACCAATTATCCTTAAAAAACATCTTTTTTTAAATCCTTAAAAAACAACTTTTCTGGAAAGGCACAAGTCTTTAAAAGCTTTAACATTCAGAAAAATCTAAATTGTTCTATTCCTTACTTAGCTGTCATATGATTTTGGAAGACTTGGAATATAGCATGAACTACTTTATTTGTATGGGTCTTTTTAACCGTTGTTGGCGCTTGTTAGCCTCAGTACTCATTCACTTTTATGTAGCCTGAAAATTCTTCAAAATTTCAACAGAGAAAATAAAGTAACAGATTTGGAAGAACATGCTGTGTAAATAATGACAGAATTTTAATTATTTGGGTGAACTATTCCTATAACTCATTTGAACAGAATTGTTTACCTTACAGTCATGAGACATCTCCCTAATGACATTCAGATCCTCCAGACGACTCTAACTCATACACTGACTGTAATGTGATTTATATGCTCACTGGGCTCTACACTGACGCCACACTAAACCCAAAGGAGTCTTTCAGATGACTGGACACTGAATCAGATGATTCTCAGAACTGCAGCACCATCAGATCACTTGAGCTTGTGGAACATGAATGACCAATTATCCTTAAAAAACATCTTTTTTTAAATCCTTAAAAAACAACTTTTCTGGAAAGGCACAAGTCTTTAAAAGCTTTAACATTCAGAAAAATCTAAATTGTGACTAAAACACAGTGAGCTGCATTTTAAGGCATCATAGGTTTGCTGCACTAAAGCCGTTCTAAATAGCATCATGATTTTTTAAGTCACTTTCTTTTCTTTTAGCCAAATTCTAATGCAGTGTCAAGTGAAATTCCATAATTATTTGCAACAAGCTCAATGGGAGAAAAAAAAAATGCATCCAAAATCAGTGTGTGTGTATGCACACTGTGTGTATGCACTAATATGCTGATTTGCTGATTTCTGAATTATTATTAATCCTACAAACAGTGCTTCTTTATATTTTTGTGAAAACCGTGATACCTTTTTAATTCAATTTAATTAAAAATTGACTATTTTGGCCTACATTTCGCCTTATGCTTTAGTAGACAGTAAAGCAGATCATTAAAAAAAACTAAATATTGTAATTCAAAAACTGAAAACTATGTAAATGTTCAAATTTAGAGTACATTTGCACATTTAGGAGACGCCATTATCTAAAGCAACTTACAAAGGTGGAACAAAAGCACTTTATCAAACATTTAGACAATTAACATTGCGTTTACATCTAGACAATTAAATGTCTGTGTTTTAAGTGGGAAAAAAATCATTCCACCCAGAATCACTGCTTAAAGACCACCTGAATACTTCACCAACACTATGTGCTTTCAAAGGTGCTGTGAGTGATGTTTTATAGAGTAGCACGGAGACAAGGTCCCTACAAACCTGACAGTTATCACTGAAATAGCTGTCCTGAGAAATCCCACCTGTCTGCGACAGCCCTAGGCTCTGTAAACAGCAAACAAAGAATATGACCACAGGATGCTCTTGTTTAGCCAATCAGGAGTCTCTGAGGTGTTCACTTCCTGTCACTCATTATAAGCCTTCAGGTTTGGTGACAAGCCTGAGAAAGGCGGGTATTGGTTATTGTGAGACGGCTAGAACATCACTTACAGTACCTTCAAGGAAATAAAATACAAAGGCTGAATGTCCCTGAGGTGCAAGATTATACACCTCTCCCTCCAGCATAACACCTGATGGGTCTACAAGCCCTTCAGCAGATTTTATTAATATTAGTGAAGAAAATGTGGGGGGAAAAAATCAGCAGATTCCATCTGGATTGGATTACAGGCATACAATGCTGAGGACCTGTTCAACGTTAATTATTGAAAACACTGAAGTAAATCTGAAGTAAACATGAATAAATTGAAACAATGATGATATTGTTGGTAAACATTTCTGGCTGTGCAGAAAACACACAATCAAAAACACACAAGTCATGACTGCAGGGGATTGATTTGACTGAATCAGCAGCAATAGAGACAAATGCCACAAATAAATAATCACTTCATGCAGACCTCCTGATAAACAAGTGATTCATCACATTGTGGTAGCAGATACATGCATATTAAACAGCCAGTAACAGAATTCACTCCCCAATCACACTCATGGACCATGATTTGCTGACTAGATGTCAGGGGTAAGTGCATTACACACAAGTGCACAGACACACACACACACACACACACACACACACACACACACACACACACACACACACACACACTTTTCAAAATAAATACATTTTGATTAAAAAATAAATAAATAAAACTAATTTAAATCAAATAAAAAAAAAAACGATTATGCGTACATACAGCATGGCAAGTGTACCGAACCGAGTCTTCATCTGCAAAGAAGCGGTTGAAAGCTGAAAGTGAATGATGGAGACCATCGAACACTAGAAGGATTGTGTCTAAACAACACAAAACTTCTGCAGCAAAGTGACAGCAAACCTGAATATTCAAGTTGAAGAGGCTGTATCCACAAAAGAAAGAATAAACGACCACAGAGAGCTTCACAAAGCCAACCCAGATGAAATACAACATCTGCTCTGGACAGACAAATCACCTGACTTGAATATTATCAAACCACTGGGGATAGTTTTTGACAGAAGTGTGAAAAGTAGATTCTCTGAAGCAATTGGCAGATGCTCTGATGAACAACATTCAACTGGAAACTATTCGATAGTTGTATGGATCTATTCTAAGAAGGTTGGAGGCTGTATTAAAGGCAAATGGTGGTAAAACACCACAATAAAGAAATACCGCCTATTTCCCAGATGTTAAAATTGTTTTGTCCAACCTCTTTATATACAACATAGATATACACAACTGATACGACTGCAGTCTTCATCTGATGTGAGTGCACATCACTTATCAATATTTTAGCAAACATACTACTCATTTCTTCATACGTAAAACTAGAGCACACTGAACATTAAATAATCTGTTAAAGAACATCATTATGCCATACACAAATTGCATGCGATATTTCTGTTAGACAAATAAGCTACAATTGCTAGCGGTATAGCAGAGAAAACTCTGAGAGCTTATGGATCGCTGTGCTTCATGTCAGAGTACGTAGGTGCAGAAAAGCGTTTAGATTTCCAGGCATGTTGACGTGTGTGAAATCACATGCATCTGACCTCCTGCGGTTTCATCAGCGGCAAGATGGCAGAAAAATAAAACTACACACATACTAAACCAAACTGCTCTTTCACAGATCCATTATTTTGTGATATTCAAGCATGAAATGAACCTATTTTTGTATTATACTCATTTATTTCTGAACATACAGGATAAGAACATTTTCCAAAAAAGTTATTGTCATGTGTATACATGCATATCCTGTCCAGTATATAACGTTTGTAAATGTGCAGGAACATCGGTTTAATTTTAAGGTTAGTTAGTCTTGGCTCAACATGCAAGAAAAGTCAAGCAATAATTGTTAGTATAGTGGAGACATTTTTGATCAGCGAGATTCAGATTCAAACTCTGTCTTAATATATAATTGTTATTTTATTAAACCAAAGTCATGGGTTAAACAGTCATGGCATAAAGGTGCCTAAATGATAACAGTAGGGTCTCATTTTGCTGTCTGCATAAAATTGAATTTACAAAAGTGATTTCATATACAGTACATAGAAAGCATATTAAATGCAAGTAAACTGTCTACTTTAATGTTTCAAATTACTTTTATGAAATTAAAATGTCAAACTATGGGTGAAATAATATTCCATCATCATTCAGCATAACAGGCAAAACTTAGTGGTTTGAAGGATAGTGGCAAAGACTGGCAAAGATTAAAAATTACAATGAATTAGTTTTGAAGGTGGCACTGTGATTCTTAAATAGAGTCTTTTAAGGTCATTTAATTAGTCTTTTCTTGGTATACGAATATAAACTATTGTTACACTGAATGACATCTCTAAACAGGACACATTTTAATGGATTTGGGGGCCCCAATTTCTGTTTTAAATATTTATCTGCAGAAAATACTCAATCTGCCATTTTTTTAGACAAGTCATTTTTTTAGACAAACACTTTAACAATCACAATAAACTAAATAAAAAAATGTAGAACAATTTCCACTCAGAAATTGCAAGTAAATTTCACAAATAATTACAAAGAAACAGCAAGTAACACTGAATTAAGCCTGAAATTTTGACGTAGAAAGACTAAAATAATATTTCCTTGGAAATAATCTCTAATAATCTTTGTTTGATTTACAACTTCGAAAAATCAGTGTGGCTTAAATTCAACTTATCTATCTTTAAATCAAAATATTTTTATATTTGTTATTGACATAGAATGCACTAAAATGGCTGTGTTTGCAGCTGCTAATGTATTAGTGCTATTAGCTTTACGAGGAACGTGAAATCTCTCACCTCTGTCTCTCTAATTTCCACTAAACTGCATTTTCATATGTGGCTCTCACTGTATGGCTTTCACAGCACAACCATATTTGATTTTTTCCACTCTCTCTCTCTCTGTATGAGTTGACGTCTGTAACCCTTGGCAACAATCTACAATGGATTTTCACACTGAGAGACTTTAAAAGCATATTGTTATTAGTATTTCAGCACTTACCCTCGCATTAAAATCTGTGATAAGTTTTAAATTTATCAGATCAACCTCAGAGTGCACAAAAAGCTTTAATCCGATATTCCAATACTGTAGTAGTTGTCTGACTAGATGACAACCATGAGCATCCCCAAACAGCAGGTAAAAAAAAAGACCTCAAGCAGGGGGAAAATAGCTGGTTATGTTACCCAAGGCAAGTTCAAGCTAGAGAACCCCTGGTGGTCACGACATAAAAGCAAGACTTCTGATAACAGTTTCCGTGTCAGCTGGCTCGCACCCCCTTATCTTCGTGGTGGAAACGGCCTTCTATTCCGCAAGAGTGGGGCAGGTAATGAAAAGAGCCGACAGGTGATGGATGGACGGATGAATGGATGGATATGCAATGTGAGTTATAACATTAGGAGAGACAGAAAACCGAGAGTTCCATGCATTTTCCGAAACAGAAACACTCCCTGTGGGAGAAAAGATGGGTGGTTCATGATCGGTGCAAAAACGGAAATAACGAAATGATGAAAAAAAACGCAATGTCGAGTGAACTGTACGACTTCTGTGAGGGTTAGCACGAGTACAGGAGAGAAAAACAATTCAAGCCAAGCGTGAAAAAGAAGAAGGGAATTTGACCTACGGCTCACAGGTGGGATGAGGCCACTGGAGATCCCATTCCACCAGATTATGACATCCTTTATTTTCTCCCATTCCTCTTGGGAAAAAGCCTCCAAAGCAGAGATTTCTGTAGAGATTGCTGGCTGTCACTGGATTTTCAAGGCTCAAAATGCAATCAAGAAAATAGGTGAGTTCAGTTTTGGGACAAAGCTTGAATTTGTTCAAATAACTGCACATAGAATTATTAATCATGTGCGAGAATCCATTTGGTCTAAAGATATAAACGGGTCAGTGAAAGGTCAGGGAAACAAAAACTGAATTTCTGAATTCCATGTATTCTTTGTTGCAAAAGAAAAAGACTTTCAGACATATAAAGCTCTGGCAGAAGCAACTATGTAAATGCACTTGGAAGTGGGCTGGCATATTTCAGGATTAGACTTACATATGGGAAAATCCTCCGGTTATCAGCAGGTGCCGGTTAATCCCAGCATACTGATGGTGAGAGGAAACACATTGTGACCTGCCAATTGTGCCAGCCAGAAACCTCATATTCTCATATGCCAATATGTATAGATGACTCACAAGTAACTGTGCCCTTAAAAGCTTTGAGATTTAACCTTAAAAGTATGGAAGGCATTTTAAATATATTTATAAGATGATAAAAATTAATTAACCATTCCATTTCATTTACATTTAGCAGACACTTTTATCTAAAGCGACTTACAAATGAGGACAATGGAACAAAAAAATCAACAAAAGAGTAATGATACACAATTGCTATAACAAGTCTCAGTTAGCTTAATGCAGTAGACGTAGTAAGGTTTTTTTTTTTAATCATATAATAAAGTAGTGTCTTATATAGACATTTATCAGTAGCTTTCAAATATACTTATGCATGAAGCTGACCTTAAAGGGATAAATCACCACTGGCAAGATGTAGTTTTTTTATTTTAATTTTTTATAAAGAATATAATTAGAATAGAGATTGCTAGAGTTAGAGGGTCAAATACAGATGGAAATATTAAGCATTATTTACCATTTAGCATTATTTAATTATTACATAATTACCATTATTTAAGCATCTGCAAAAATGTGGCAAAATAAATAAATAAATAAATAATAATTGATTAAAAAATTTCACAGATACAATGTATCATCCTTTATTATAAAATGCAACTGATGATTTGGCATTTTAATTTCACTACACTCTCAAGGCAATAATTTACATATGGGTTGACTGAAAATGAAAATAAAACAGAAAATAAAATATAAAAGTGAAATGAAAACTAAACCTACAGTTAACATTTGCCACTAATTGCATTAGCATTAAGAAAAAGCATTGCACTGAACATTTAATGTCAAATCAACAATTGCTTTTTCAATTAAGATGCATTGTTTCTGTGAAAATGTAAAACCCTTAATTTTGTACCATATAATTTGCATACACTTTTCAATAAAAAATGGTTAATTCGGTTTAAATTTCATTTTTATTATTTTATTATTTAACATTGGCTTTGATTATTTGACAATATAATATAATGAAAAGTCTAATTTAATGAGGAAAATAATTTAATAAAATAATTTGATGTACTGTAAAAACATATTGTACTGTCAGAGCCATAGTCTTGTGGGCAGTAGTTGGACATATGGTGCAGCAGCACCTCGGGCGACCCAAGTTCATGTCCTGGCTTGTGGTCTTTTCACGACACTGTTCCCCTCTCTGCTACCTCATTGCATCCTGTCTCTCTCCTTCACTGTCCTACAGTAACAAAAAATATAAAAAAGAGCTTGATAGAAATGAATAAAAAAATTTAAAAACCTCTAAACGTAAAGGGGTCATATGATGCGATTTCAAATTTCCCTTTTTAGTTACAAGCTCTTGGTGCATAAAGAAGATCTGTAAAGTTGCAAAGACTAAAGTCTCAAATCCAAAGAGATATTCTTTATAAAAGTTAAGAGTCAGCCACGTCTACCTAAACCGGCTCGTTCTAACACGCCCCCACATGTCTACGTCACGATGTGGGAAGATTTGCATAACGCCGCCCAAATGTTCACGCAAAGAAAGAAGGCGTAACTTTGATTCTGGCTGTAGTATTGTTGCTGCTGCCGCTGCCATGTCGTGAAGGCACTGTGTGCTTTGTTGTGAAAGCGAAACTACTTTGTTTGGTCTTCCAAAAGAGGACACAACTAGAAATCAGTGGTTAAGTTGTATTTACAACACTGTTCCAGAACAGTTCAACCCAAATATTCAGATGTGTGCAGTGCATTTTATGGAGGACGAGGACTGTTTCCCGAACCAGTAGCCTACAATGCGTCTGTGCACAAAGGCTGTTTCTATAAAGTGGGGCAATTCCAACTTTGCAAGGACAGTCTGGCGCTTCTGACTTACAGCCTGTAAGTACGTTTACATATTTAAAGAATTTGCCACTGACGATTCAAACACGAGTTTTGAGCAGTGTAGAGAAGCGCTTGTTGTTTGTCGTTTCTCTGATCACAAATGCAGACATGGTTTTATGTTTACGCGGCACGATACGCAATGCGTAAAAAGACAGTATAAGTCATTATAATCCATAATTATGTCCCCACTGGATGCAACAAATGCCTCGTTTGTAATGGGTTTTATTGGTTTTGTCTCATCGCGCAGGGACTCGGCATCACAGTATGTTAAAGAGGTTTAACATTTCCGTCACACGCTTGAGGCATTCAGCCAATCACAACGCACTGGATAGCAGGCCAATCAGCATACACCTCGATTTTCAGAACGATGAGCTTTGTAAAAATCGATGCGTTTCAGAAAGGCGGGGCATAGAGGAGCAACAATAATGTACATTATGTAAAAAAAAAAAAAGTGTTTTTTGAACCTTAAACCGCGTAAACACATTGCATTACACCAAATACACAAATTAATGTTATTTTTAGCAATGTCATATGACCCCTTTAAGATGCTAAACGTTCTGAACGTTCACAACTTACAGATGATTAATATATTAACATGTGACTGCCCAAATTGCTCATCAATGACTCCTATTTAGTTTTCAAACATTTGGTCAACCCAGTCATATTGAGATAAAGACAGAGTGCAATAGAAACTATTATTTCTAACATCAGATGAACTAAGAATAGTATAATGGGGGACCAGTTTAGCATCATTTACTGTGGGATCTCTCAGAAGCAAAGACGGCTTCAGACGGATTTCACACTGCAAGCTTGAGCTTCACGTCAGCTTCACATCAGCGCAACTACATCAGAATACAGAGTATTCACACTGGAAGCGTTTGTACAGCGTCAAAGCTACATATTTCTTTACAAAGACAACAATACATTTTGTTTTTAGAAGTTGGTCAGTTATAAAATGTAAAGTTTTAAAGTCTTGAAAGTTTGTTAACACGGGGATTCGCATGTAAATGGCATAACAGCTATGATCATGTAGTTTCATTCATTCTTCGATATAGAATGTGCTGTTTATAAGGTTTTTTGTTTGTTTGTTTTTTTATAATATACCATACTTTCACCCAAACTGAATAATTAAAAACAAGTTTAAATGGCTAAATTTCGATACATATTTTTGATTCTTCATTTTCTTTTTTGACATACTCTAATTCTTGTTAAAACAAACTAGACATGCTTATTTCGTGCATTTTTAGCACTTTTTGTGTGAAATCATTAATTTTGTCCATCAAAAGGGTATTGTCACTTTAATTGAGCTTCAGTGCTGCTCACGCAACGCGCTGCTCCTGCTCCCGGTGTGAATGCACTCATTTGTTAACATGCACACCCGAAAAAAGACATGTGCTGCTCATGTGCCGCTCATGTGTGCTCTCAGAGGTTTTTGAAAAGTACTGTAGAAATGTTCCCAAAGTTAGAAAAAAGCGCTGTTTATTTTTAATAAAATCTGAACATGAACATTTTAGTATCATATGAACAGTTCATGCAACACATTTCAGCACAGCCTTTTTTGTGGTCCTGTCATAATGTAATGCAGGATTCGCAAAGATTAAAAGATGGAACAATGTAAACTATATGGGCCTTAAAGGGTCCACTAAGGTCCCCAATGTTAGTCTATTGGGCCCAGAAAAAAAATTAATGGACTCCATTAAAAAAACAAAAAAACAAAACATAATAATTATACATTAGTCCTGTATCATACTATTAGTCATGTGAAGTTAAGTGTCGCATCTGGTACCCTAGTAAGCCATAAGTAAGTGTTTTTATGCATTTCAAATGCAAAAAGGGTGTTTCTGTAGAAGTCTTACAAGCACAGGTGCAAAAAAGTCCTTGTTAAATTCTAAGGTTCAGATAAAAAGTGGAAAATTCTTACAAAAAAACTAAATTACGATTGCAAAAAACCTTGACTAAAACTACCTCGGGGAAGAAATAAAGTAATATTTAAAAAAATGTGCGATATGGCTGCTTTATATGATGGTGAGCCCTGCTGAATTTTATCTTCGATGGCATTTGCAGCTCCAGTATCTTTATATCTTCTTTCAGCAAGCCAGGGAAAGCCTGTTCAATAAACAGATTATTAATTTCCTGATAATTCACAATAAAGGCACCAGATGGTAAGATGAACTGTGGAGTCAGGCGGCGTAGTGCTCACCGCAAAATATGAAGGACAAGTAATTTCACGGTCCTGTCCCTCTCTACACTGAGCCAACCACAGAAAGAGCCTCATTAGTGGACGGAAAACTTCTTGAAACTTGAAACTTCATGAAGTTTATTTGAAAGCATGCTGTGACATATCAAATATAAGTAAAAATAAGTATTACAAAAATTAAATATATGTTAATTAAAATGTACTTGGAGGGACAGTTCACCCAAAAAGAAAAAATGTCATCATTTACTCTGCCCTCATGATGTTCCAAACCCGTATGACTTACGAGATGAGACTTAAGATATTTTGATGAATGTTGGTAACACAACAGTTTTGGTGACTACTGACTTCCATTATATGGACAAAAACGTACACAGAAATGTGCCTTTTAAAATATCTTCTAAGAAAGTCAACATGAGGGTGAGAATATTATCACGATTTTAATTTTTGTGTGAACTATCCCTTTAAATACAAGAAATAATATGTTTGCATTGCTGAATCATGTGACATTGCACTTATTTATATTTATATGTTCATTTTTAAGGGATCTATATGGTTGTGCAGAAAAAGGCATTAAAATGTGCTTTATAAGTACTAATAAACAGCCAATATGCTAGTAATATGCATGCTAATAAGCAACTAATTATTAGTGAGAATTGGTCCTGAAAATAAAGTGAACGACGCAATGAGTGTAAGTATGGTCAAAATTAGCTACAAAAATCCAAGTCAGGCCAAGAAAATACAAATTTCTTTGTATTTTCTTTGAGTTCTTCAGCCTCATTTGAAATTAAAGCAAACAATTTAGAAATCTCTTAATCTTTAAATAAAACCTAAATGAATAATTTATTTCCTTTTTCCAGGAACGAATGCAATAAAGAGCTGAAAGCAAAAAAAAAAAACTCATAACCTGACTAATGTAAGTAACCTGAGTAAGGGGGCACTCTCTTCCGACCTTCAATACCACGATTGAGGTGAGACCCTTGAGCATGGCACTGAACCCTCAACTGCTCCCCGCAGCAGAAAAAATGGCTGCCCACTGCTCCAGGTGTGTGTTCACAGAGTGTGTATGTGTGTGTGTGTGTGTGTGTGTGTTTTCACTACTCACTGCTGTGTGTGTGCACTTGGATGGGTTAAAATCAGAGCACAAATTCCGAGTATGGGACACCATACTTGGCTACACGTCACGTCACTTAAAGTAGGTGTAAAGCAATATTAAATATGTGTTCTGAGTTTGTCACACCACAGAAAAATGTGTTATTAGCCACCCAGTCAAATTTGAATGCTAAAAAAAAACGGCAAGAAAATAATATAACGTATCAAAATCTTGAAAAAATATGCAGTATTCTCTGCTCTCAAATGCTGGAGGCGTGTCCGCTGTCAGGACACCATACTTGGCTACACGTCACGTCACTTAAAGTAGGTGTAAAGCAATATTAAATATGTGTTCTGAGTTTGTCACACCACAGAAAAATGTGTTATTAGCCACCCAGTCAAATTTGAATGCTAAAAAAAAAACGGCAAGTAAATAATATAATGTATCAAAATCTTGAAAACATATGCAGTATTCTCTGCTCTCAAATGCTGGAGGCGTGTCCGCTGTCAGCGCTAAGACCACTATTCAGCACAATTCAGAACTACATAGTTCACAGTCTTTGTTGTTTCAGCAATATATTCCTAACATTTATAATGTGTTTAGAAACAATTCTCTGGATTGCTTTTACACAGACTTTAATAATACTGCCATGTGCTTCTGAAAAAAAAAAACACCCACTCGAAGAAAGACAACAATCCAAGGCTTTCAAAAACCAAATATGTGGCCCAAAAACATATCCTTGAGAAATCCCACAAGCGGATTTCCCTCTCTATAACACCTAAGCATATAAAATACACTAGTCTAACAAATGACTTGTAGTAAAGTAGTATGTAAAGTAGAAATACTAAAATTACTAAAACTGAAATATAATTATTATAGTAAATAGAAATAATTAAAATAGAAAATAAATAGAAACAAACAAACAATAAAAATGACAAAAGCACAAATAAAATAATTTAAATTAAATAAAATTCCTGAAAATATAAGAATAAAAGCGAATTAAAAATATTATAAATAATACTAAAATATCACTGTTGCACAGCACTTACGATCCAATTTGACCAAACAGCATTAGAGTATTGATATTTAGTATGACATGGCTTAGATATAATATTTGTCAATCAATGAATGCAATGTTGTAGGATGCAGGAAGTAATGAGAAACATCCTTCTTGATGTGCAAATGTTGGTTACTGATTTACACTAAATGAGATGCAACTCAGATGCGGTAAGAAAGAAATTAAAAACACAAAAGAGCATAAGAACAACAATACCCATCTCTGTATTTCTGTAGGTTTTGACCTCCAGAACAGGTTGACAGTTTACTGCAGTTTACTTTATGGATCCATCAATCACTAACAGACACTTAGTCTTGCGTAGGCATACTTTGACTTATAGCATAAAACCTGGTCCACACTGCAGCTTATACTGAATCACTCACTCAGACTAGAAGAAATCGGCTGACTGACATGAACAACAGACAGATGTAGAAAAAAATGCATTCAAATAATTGCACAGCACTATCAAACTCAAAGAAATTGGTTGAAAAGCGTGTGCAGACAAAGAAACTGAAATTAAAAAATAAAAATTTGCTGAAAATGTAGATTTTCTCACCAATGGATTCTCTGAAGTGAATGGGTGCCATCAGAATCAGAGTTCAAACAGCAGATCAAAACATCACACTAATCCACAAATAATCTACACGACTTCAGTTCAATAGTTAACATCCTGTGAAGCAAAAAGCTGCATGTTTGTAAGAAACAAATCCATCAAGGCGTTTTTACCTTCAAACTTTTGCTTCTGGCTAAAATATGAGTCCTCTATCCATAATATTGTTTTCTCCAGTGAAAAAGTCATCTAATCTGAATCAGGAGAGAAATATGCACAGATGAAGCAGTTTATAACAGTCCAAAACAGTTCTAGACAAATATGTCGGTGGATTTTGATGTGAGAGGACAACAGTGGAATGGACTTCTCCACAGGAGGAAGCATTATTATGGATTATAGACTGGTATTTTGGCCAGAAGTGACGGTTTAAACTTAAAATGCCTTGATGGATTTGTTTCTAACAAACATGCAGCTTTTCGCTTCACCAGACATTAACAGATGGACTGGAGTCCTGTGAATTACTTGTGGGCTATTGTGATGTTTTCATCAGCTGTTTGGACTCTCATTCTGACGGCACCCATTCACTGCAGATGATCCATTGGTGAGCAAGTGATGTAATGCTAAATTTCCCCAAATATGTTCCGAAACACACATTAGATAAAAAACACATTCTAAATATAAAACTAGAAGATATCAAAAGGGTTTCTTGCACTCAGCATAGAGTGCATCCATACATTTCTCAATGAACTTCACTGGATGCAATGGTTGCTAACAATGTTCATTGATTTTATCTGTGACCTGATAAAATCACAAAAAGCAGATGACGCAATGGACCTGTTTTCTCATTAAAAGCGTTATCATTTCTATTTCTGCAACTGCCATTTGTGTAACACTCACGGTGAAAGAGCTTTGCAGCAGTGGATCAGGAGTCCCAGGAATAATGACATCTCTTTTCTCCGGGCCTGTGAAACCCACCCTTTGCCTTTCTTCCTCCACACAGATCTGAGGGGTAGGAGTCTGTGTCGCGATATCCCAGAGCTTACTGAAGAGCAACAACATGAAAAGCTCAATGGAAAGACCCCATTAGCTGTTCAAATTTCACTCTTAGTATACACAGCTTTCCTCTTTCTCACCCTATTTATGGCTGGGAATGCGTTAAGTGTCAAAATTTTGGTTTTATTAAACAATAAAACACAGCAACATTCCAGTTCTAAACCTTCTGTCAACAACAGTATGGCAACATGAGGCTTTTACAATTCTCTGAAACATAGTTACTGTCACAATGTTAGACATGTTTTAGGTGGTTCCCAAGGCATTGCCATGTGGTTACAAAAGTGTTCTAGGTGGTTGCTAAGGTGTTATGGATGGTTTTTAGAATGCTCTAAGTGGTTGTTAAGGTGTTCTGGGTGGTTGCTAATGTGTTCTAAGTGGTCACTAGAGTGTTCTGATTGCTAAGGTGTTCAGAGTGGTTACTAGTGTGTTATACTGTAGTTGCTATGGTTTTCTGAGTGGTTGCTATGGTGTTCTGAATGGTTCCTAGGGTATTCTAGATGAATGCTAAGGTGTTCCAGGTGGAATCAGGGTGTTCTAAGTGGTTACTAAGGAGTTCCGGAGGTTGCTGATGCATTGCTGTGTGGTTATTAGGATGTTGAGAGTGGCTGCTAGAGTGTTCTAGATGATTCCTAAGTGTAGTTGAGTAGCAACTGATTACATGTAATCTGGATTACGTAAATTCCAAAATTGTAGTACTTGTAATTGGATTGTGTTTTAAAATGCTCACAATTAGATTACAGTTACTTTACAAGTAAATTTACAAGTATTACAAGTCCCCCTGAGATTTAAACAGCCTAATATTTCAATAATTTAACAACACAACACATGTTCATTTAAAGTTGTCAAAAGTAATCTGAAAGTAATCCAAAAGTAGTCAGGATACATTACCTGGAATGAGTCATCTAGATTACATAATTGAATACAATTTTCATCATGTAATTTGTAATCATTAACAGGCTACAGTTTGTAAGTAATCTACCCAGCACTGTTCCTCAGGTTTTCCTAAGTGGATGTTAAGGTGTTTTAGACTATTCCTAAGGTGCTCTGAGTGGTTGCTAGAGCATTCTGGTTGCTAAGGTGTTCAGAGTTGTTGCTAAAGTGTTCTGGTTGCTAGGGTTTTCCGAATGGTTGCTATGGTGTTCTGAGAGGTTGCTAGAGTGTTCTAGGTTGTTGTTTATGAGTTCAACATGAATGCTAAGGTGTAGACATATGCTAGTGTACACGTATAAAAACAAAGTATACTTTGGGCTTTAAGATGTTTTAGATGATTGCTAAGGTGTCTGAGTGGTTGCCAGAGTGTTCTAGATGGTTACTAAGGTGTTGTAGGTTGTTGCTGGGGTTTTTTGGGCGGTTATGTGGTACTATTCAAACCATTTTAAAGTCCATGATATTCTCGTCTCTAGATATGGCTTGGATCCCTCCTTCATTGTAAATCTATTGGTTTTCTTGCCTGTTTTATCAGAAATTAGGCTACAAGTCCAATCACTTAGAAAACTAATCGCACACCTCTACTCAATAAGCCATACAACTGAGGTTCATTCATGTCCACATCACAATCAAAAAGATAGAGTGTAAGCACAAGCAACCGTAATAGTAATGACTGCCTTAGCAAACACTACTAAAAACTAATCATTTATGAGGACAAAGCAAATAAAAGCAGCATTTGCATTCCCTTTACGGCTTCACAACGGTCACTTAACAGTCTATAATTCCACTTTATCACCAAAAACAACACAAGCTTGGTGTCAGCCTAATGAGACAATTGCCAGGCTAGAGCAGACACTGTCCTTGACGGCACTAAATGTGTTTTAGAAAGTGAATTTAGAAGGTATTGACCACTTACAATGTTCTGAAGTTTAATTTTAACAGCACAAATGAGCCTCCGCAGCCCTCGTTCATTAGCGTAATGTAAATGAGTGCTCCACAATGACATGAAGAGGAGGCGGAGCCTGATGACATCATGAGGAGAAGGTCAAGTCTACAAACAGCCCTTCAGAAGCTTTTCTGGATTAATTGGCCCTGCGAGGAAACATTAGAACAGTTAGAGAAGCTGTGGTGACTAAATACTCCCTGACCCGCGGTTAAGTGTGGGGAGATTCACGTCTGCGAAACTGTTATTACAAACAAAGCAATCTCTCGGGGCACAGTAAAGACATACTCATCAGAGCAAGGGATTCATAATTGTTGCCCTTTGCCATGGAAATGGGTTTGAGATTATAGCAGCATGACAACAGTATCAGAGTTTTACACACTGTTACTTGATGACAGCACAAACAAATACATCACGCTAATAACCACACCATTCAGCAACAGAGAGATGATGATCCCAGTTTTCAGCATGTCCACCAATGTTTTTCTTTTTTTAATTACAGTGCTTGAAAGGCAAGACTGTACTGGTTAAAAAACAGATAATTCTGTCTTTAAACATCAACCTGCCAAAGGGCCTATGGATGAAAATTAGCAAATTTGGCTACATCTGGCACATTTGACATATTGTTATGTATTATTAATGTGTAATGTCCCTGATTAAATTAAACAAATAAACAAATATATACTACTGTCAAAAGTTTGGAGGCATTCATTCAAAAAAAGAAAGACATTAATACTTTTATTTAGCGAAAACACATTAAAATCACAAGTGACAGTAAATATTTTATAATGTTACAAGAATTTATAATCTTACCATTTCTATTTCATAAAAATGTATCATGGTCTCCATAAGCAGCACAACTGTCTTTAACATCAATAAGAAATGTTTCACCAATTTAGCATATTAAATTGAGTTCTGATGGATCATGTGTCACTGGAGTAATGACTGCTGAAAATTCAGCTTTGCCATCACAATAATAAATAACAAATTATAATAATAATTTGCATTTTAAATTCATTCAAATAGAAAAAAGGCATTTTAAATTGTAAAAATATTTCCCAATATTACAGTATTTTCTGTATTTTTGTAAAAAAAAAAAAAGGGAAGGATAGGAGACTTCTTTCAAAAATATCTTACTGATCCTAAACATTTGAATGAAAGTGTAAAATCTCATTGTGAAATATAAAGTTGCAATTATGAGAAATAATGTTGCAACTGCGCAATATAAAGTCAATTAAAAAAAATAAAAGAAATAACAGAAAAAAAAACTAACATTCTTTTACTGCTTTGAATGCACTGGTAATTCTATTTGGAAATCTAGTTCGTCTTCTATAAAGTCTATAAAGTCATGAACCCGAACAGCTTTAGATATCAGAAGTGTCAAACTCGAAATATCTAGCATCATCAATATGTTTGAGGACTTGAAGCCTGTTGTCACCCGTCACTGCTGGCAGGCTGCTGGAATGGAAGAGCAATACAGGTGAACAAAGATCACGCGTTCATGTTCACAACAGAACACGGCAGCAGCTTCGCATGTCAAGATCACTTGACTTCTTGCCTTAGTCATATTGCTTCTTAAATAAAACTTTCCTGACACATCAATTGTTTAGAGGAATAAAGAAGTGTCAGACTGTGACAGGCGTTTGTTCAGAGAAGTTTGGAAAATAAGCAGGTTGTAGATGATTTATTTACATAAACCCTGTTGTTTAGTATGCTGTTAGTTGATGGCGCTAAAACAACTGAGCCCCACTTTTACCCATGGATGGATGGAAGGATAGATAGCCATATTTGAATAATTTTGTAATTTTTAATTTCATTTAATTTATTAATTAACTCATTTTATTTTAGAAAGGTACAGGTAATCCTGTCTGAATAGTGCTTTACAGTTGTAATTTAATTCTACGTTGCCATTTTCTACCCTGTCTGAATTCGACTGTAAGGCTTCTATGTAAACATAATCTTCACATGGAAAACAGCATTTGTTCATTTGTTCATAGTTTGTGCTGCTCCATCCTTCAGTAACAGCCTCTTTGGAAAGCCTGATTAGATTGTGACAGGTTCATAAAACAATCCATGCTGAAATGGGGCACACAGACTATTAAGGTCAAAGGAAAATCAAACAATACATGTTGTTTTGATGTTCTTTAATGTGGTGTGACAAATCGCTGTAGCTGCCTAGTCGATTCAAACGGCAGCATTGTATAACACTCTCTGCCCCATCAGCCCGCCGCTTCACTACAACTTACAGCAAGAAAAATAAATATCAATATCAGAGGGTTTGTTGAAACACAGTGCAGCTGAAATGCATCATATCTCATGTAATCAGTGTTTCAGATGCAGGAAGACATCAAAGATGTCAATTTGTCACCTAATATTATAGTTACCTTGGGAAAGGTATTCCGTGTCCACAGAAGATAGTTAGCTAGAAAAATGAAGCAGATTGCGATTTCAAAGGGGTCATGAATGTGTTTTTTTAATTATTTTGTTTCCTGAGGTGCACTTATAGTCTTAGCATGCTTTTTTTCATCAAAAACGGTCACAAGTTAGATATTAATGGTCGTTTTCCTCCCTGAATTTAGCCCTCTGATTTGAACGCTCTGTTGGAAGGGGCGTGTCTGCTGTGAGACTTCAATATAAACGCCCACTGCTGTGATTGGCTAACATCTTTGCATATGAAATTACCATTATATATGGAACTCTTGAGAAAACTTTCCTGCATTTTTACTATAACACTAATTGTGAAAAGTGTTGATTATAGCATTATATTTAGAACTGCTCCCATTGCATCAAAGGTCGCAGAGCTGCACTGCAGCCATGTCCATGAGCACACAATATAATGATCTCCTTATTGCAAAATGATTTCTACAATCTCATGAATACTTCAGTGACTTGTTGAGCAGTATAAACTGTCATTGGTTATAACAGGAGTTTTGGCGATAATGCAGTGTAATGCAGTGTTTAACAGATGGTTTTCACACTAACTAACAGGAACAGTGTGAAGTTGATCATTTAGTCACTGGCTTGATTCACTAATGCATAAACAGCAAAGAACGTCTACATGAGACCTTACATACTGTATTACTCCAATCACAGGTCATGGTACTCATTAAAAGCAGTTACAGATTTTTATATTATGTTTCTCGAGGTTAGTTTATAAAGATTTTTTTGCACCAAAAAAGGTCTTTCTTCACCTAACAGCAGTATCACTCTTAGACGTGAGTTGTTCAGAATACACTTTGATTGCATAAGACATTGACGCATGTTAAAGGGCATGTCGAGGAGAATTGTCATGTCACAATTCTCCCAAATTCAAATCCAAGCATTTCAGAAGGGTAGAAAACAATAATTTATATTTGAAACTGGGGAATTAGTTTTGAAACATGCAATTTGTTTTTATTGTAGAGCAACCACTTATATGTCTAAATATTAAGATGATTTTGATTCTCCATTTCATGACCCCTTAAAGTACCATCACTAAAAAATTATATTATTCTATAATATTACCTATAGTTATATAATTAAACCATTAAGAATAGGTTAAGTAATTTAAAAAAATACACAAAATAAGATATATAATACATGCATATTCTATATTTTTTGTTTTATATATTTTATATTTGTTGTTTTTTATTGTAACTTTTTGTTTATGTCTTAATGTAACCATCTAAAATTGCAATCTTTAGAGAGAGTTTTCCTAATATCAACAGTTTGACAGCTAATACATATTTAGATCATTGGGATGCTAAGACTTTTTTATTGCATAAAATTGAAAACATGTTTCTAGGTCAAAGTGACTCAAAATAACGGCATATGTCATACTTTTTTAATGCAAAAGGCTTGTAAATAAATCAGCAGTTTCAAAATAAGTGAAAGAGTGAAAGAATATATCAAAGTCTCCATGTTAGTGACAAATGTCTCCTTCTAAATATGTTTTAGTTACATTATTTTTAATAATTAATAAATTAAAAAAACTCACATTTCCAGAAAAAAATCTAAATTTCCCTTAGCGCCAACGTAACCATATGTCCTGCTGCTGTTTCATTACATGTCCCATTCTAACCATGATGCCTTTCTTGTTTTAGCAGATAGTTTTTGCATTCTGTGAAAGACGATACTACTGAGTTTCTGGGGGAAATGAAACAGGGGGATCTAGACTGATTTCTGAAAGTGCAAAATAGTCTCATCTTCTCTCACATTGTCAACAACCTGCTGTTTACTGTCTCTCTGAGTTTCTCCATCTCACTTACGCATAAAACATTCATAACTGAGATGGAAGATGAAAGAGCAGCGCTGGGTAAAAATGAAGCAAAAAGAGATGAAGAGCAAAAGAAGAAGAGGGAGAAAGTAAAAGAGGAAGAGAGCGATGGATCTCCTGAGGGCCAATCCCTGTCTGATTGCCATGCAGAAGTACAAACATGATCTTTCAAAGAAGGCACTAAACGTAGACTTGTCATAATCCTCACAAATAATACACAGGATTGCACATTCTGCAATGTGCAACTCCACAAAATGACTTTGTAAATCCTACATAATAACAAGTTAAATTGCTACGCCTCAAATGCACAGTGAAGATATAATATTTGCTTCTTTGGCAGATTTTCAATGTTATCTCTGATACTTAAGAAACATTGTATTTTTAATGCAAATCACTGTAGGAGACCCCGGGGCTAGTTGTCACAGTGGCTACAGCTCAGTTTTGAGTCAAACA
The DNA here is from genome assembly GCF_001515605.1 of Sinocyclocheilus anshuiensis. NCBI lineage: Eukaryota > Metazoa > Chordata > Actinopteri > Cypriniformes > Cyprinidae > Sinocyclocheilus > Sinocyclocheilus anshuiensis. The sequence continues at coordinate 1,595,063 of NW_015557049.1, read as the reverse complement.
CATACAGTAGTTCAACGCTGTCAAAAATTAGAATAATCCTGCCTTCAAATGAAAATTCTAATATCATCATTCACATTTGTTACAATTCCTAGGTAAAAATAAATAAATAAAAAAGTACGCACAAACCACACTAACATACTGTCAGCCCTGTTTTGTTGTGTTTTGCTCCCCGTGACCCAGTTTCTCCCTCGTGTTGATTGTGTTCATTGATTTCAGGTGTGTCTCGTTGAGTTCCTCGTTTAGTTCAGTATTTAAAGTGTGTTCTGCCCCTTGTTTCCTGTCCGGTGTTAAACGTCAATTCTCCGTGCTATGTGTGTGTTCCTGCCTGTGAGTCTTTCTGTGGATTAATAAAGACGGTTATTCGTGAAACTCCGACGTATCAGCGCTCCTTCGTACACAGTAGCAACCGTGACACATACATTCATGCAACATTAAGGCTGGTTTTAACAGAAAGGCTGAACATGCTCTCAGGACCAAGTTATTTTTCATAAACGTTAGGATGGATCAGGCTGCTGTCGCATGAATAGTATCAAATGTTTTACTGCTCAAATATTGATGAAAAGTAATTAAACCGAATTGCATAATAGATTTTAAAAGCAGACTTGTTGTGAAAGATGGCTTTATGTTTCACTTTAGACAGCCATTTTAACTTTTAAAAAAGCCTTACTTAGTCATCCAGGTGGATGCTGCACACTGGTGGTGGATGAGGAGATACCCCCTGACAATGTAAAGTGCTTTGAGTGCCTAGAAAAGCACTATATAAATGTAATGAATTATTATTAATTATTATTACTGCAATAATAACATGCTTTGACAACAATGTCATGAATAGATTTTATTTTTTATTTTTTCCTGGGCAATAACAGTGAACATTTTTAAATAGACTTCTAGGTTATAATAACTTTTATATTTTTTAATATTTAATATTACTTTTATAATTTCACATAATTTTACATAATTTCAAATGTAATTCAATTAATCTAACAGAAATACTAGTACTATGTGCTGTTTTGGGCCAGAGCTTTAAATAAAATGTTGAGTCTATCAGATTTCTCTGTTTGTTGTCAAATTCTAGCCTAAAGGAATAGTTCACCCAAAAATGAAACCTTACTTAAAATGTACTCACCCCCAGGCAAGAGTTTGCTTCTTTATTGGAACAGATTTGAAGAAATTTAGAATTACATCACTTGCTCATCAATGGATCCTCTGTAGTGAATGGGTGCTGTCAGAATGAGAGTCCAAACAGCTGATAAAAACATCACAATATTCCACAAGTAATCCCAATGACTCCTGTCTATCAGTTAACGTTTTGTGAAGTGAAAAACTGTGTTTCCCAGAAACAAATCCATCATTAAGGCATTTTAACTTTAAAGTGCCTCCCCATTATTATGGAGTCCATAATCTATAATAATGCTTCTTTCAGTGAAAAGGTTTATCCCCTGTTGTTCTCTCACATCCAGATCCACCCACATATTTGTTTAGAACTGTTTTGGGCTGTTTGTGCTCGTAAAAGGTGCTTAATGCATATTTTTCTCCTGATTCAGACTGTTTGACAACACCCATTAACTGCAAAGGATGCATTGGTGAGCAAATGATGTGATGCTAATTTTTTCCAGATCTGTTCAGATGAAGAAACAAACTCATCTACATCTTTGATGGCCTGAATGGGAGTACATTTTCAGCAATTATCATTTTTGGGTGAATTATTCCTTTAATTCATTCAAGATTTGTGCTAATCATAACGAGGTCAAAACAAGTGCTACACTGTGTGGCATGTATGCAAAATACCCCCTCCAGATGTCATATCAAAGCCACTGGAGGTGTTTAATCAATCATAATGACTGATAAGATGATAACCTGGTATAATCTGCATTTGGCATGTTTTCAGTACTGTCACACCCTGACAGCAGCAACACAATGCTTTGGGTTCAATCACTTAAATTACAATCTACAGAGCTGCAGCTTCCTTTACAAGCAGTTAGAGAGCCATAGGTAGTTCTGAAGCTTTCAAAAGAAAAAAAATCTTGTTTCGAATATAAACCTAGAGATTATGGACAAAGAATGGACTAAAAGGAGTCCATTGAGTATGATGCAATGGAAATGCAAGGAAATAATTGACTTAAAGGCACAATATGTAATTTTCGCCGCTAGAGGGCGCGTATTCAAAATAAACAAATAGACAGAGGCGTAGTTTGATGACTCCGTGACTGAGTGTGGAATCAGGGGAGTTGTCGTCTTCATCCCCACAGTCAATGCAATCCGACGGGACTCGGGCAGAAATCATGTTCATGGATGAGCTAATGATTTATTAACGTAGTAGAATGAAGCAGGGTGAGGCTGAAAGCCGTCGAAGCGAAACGAGGCCGCTGAACGAGCGACACATACGGCTCGAAAGCAGCGGAGGTTTTATTATACTATAGTCCACCGCTTCCGCTCCTTCCGGTCGTGCGTATATGGAAAAAAAGCAGCGCTGTTTTATCATACTAGATACATTTGAAAGTTCTGTTATAATACACTCAGACCCCTCTCCGGTCAGCTCACAAGCCGCCTGAGTTGGGTCCCGGCATTCCACCTCGCTGCCCCACTGCGGGTACGGCGGTGGTTCCGTTGGTCCC
>NW_015557049.1:1591775-1592366 GCF_001515605.1 Sinocyclocheilus anshuiensis | reverse complement strand
TAGGAACGTGCGCGGTCGGTGCTGACCTGCTTGAATTCATTCAAGGGCAGGACAGCGGTCCCACTGAAACTATTTCAGAGGCTCCTGGGGCATATGGCAGCTGCAGTGGCACTTACACCGCTAGGGCTATTGCGTATGAGACCGCTTCAGCACTGACTTCATGGCCGAGTCCTGAGGTGGGCGTGGCAGAGCGGCACTCACCGGGTCCAAGTTACACCGGCCTGTCTCGGGTCAACTGGGAAAAGAGCAAACTCTCCCCGACGCAGAGGATCGCTTTTCTCGGTATGGATTTGGATTCGGTCGAACAGACAGCACGCCTCACAGAGGAACGTGGTGGCATATCAATTGCCTAGAGTTGTTAGCAGTGCGCCTTGCCTTGAACCGTCTCAAAGGGCACTTACCAAGCACGTGCTGGTCCGAACCTGCTTGTGGCGCTGTATTGGCCCACTCGGACCTGGTTCTCCGAGCTAATGCTCCTCGAGACAGCCCCCCCGGCAGATTCCTCTGAGGAAGGTTCTACTGACTCAGAGACGGGGCACCCTGTGGCACCCGCGTCCAGACCTCTGGAAACTTCATGTCTGGTCCCTGGAT
>NW_015557049.1:1587440-1591765 GCF_001515605.1 Sinocyclocheilus anshuiensis | reverse complement strand
GATAGATAGATAGATAGATAGATAGATAGATAGATAGATAGATAGATAGATAGATAGATAGATAGATAGATGTTTAATGTGTGCTTGCTGAATAAAAGTATTACTATCTTTATACTACTACTATCTTTATTACTATCTTATATCTAAAAAAAAATAAATAAATACTGACCACAACATTTTGAACAGTAATAGACTGTATATACAACTTTATTTCTAGAGTTTTAAAAAATCTAAATCTTTTAAAGCACCCCCTGGCATACACGTACCCCTGGTTGGGAATCACTGCTTTAATGACAGCTCGGATGAGCGAGAACAGAGTTTTAGAGCTCATGACATAACTTTGTTCTTCATTCTGTCAATGATTACAACCTCAATAGTTTCTTCTGCTGTTTCTCTCTGACTTTTGACTTCACTGTCATGAGAACTGTTCTTTTGTGTTTCTTTACCAAATGCATCACCCGCAGTCATCACACACAGGAATCAAAGCTCACAAAACAAACACAATTTTTCACTGACCTGCAAAACTGCCCACGCAGAATTGAGTCTAATTCTGGGAAACAACGAAGTTTATTCACTAGGTTTTATATGTACCACTGCCTCTCAGGTCGGGACAAAGGAGATTGGATTGCGTATTGTTGACTATCATTTTTCTGGTTGCCCCTCAAAGATTCTATTTTGAAGATGATGAGATTATATTTCATATAGAGATTGAGGCGGTAACCTTGACTCTGTGTTCAGAGTAGTTCTGGAATAGCTGTATTTTATCTGATTAGTTTTCTCAGAGGCACACAAATTATGTAAAGGGGATATATGTAGCAACAGCCACTTGAATATAATACTTTAGGGACTACAGTAACAGGATTTTTCTTTTTGCTTCTGATAAAAGAAAATAGAAAACTCTGTGAGACAAAACAAATACAATTACATGAGCAAATACTGTGAAAGACAGAGATTTACTTTATTTGTACTTCAATACAGAATTAGTCTTAATTCGATAACAGGTGAATCCTTATGGAGCTAGGAAATTATAAAAAGACAAATAACCTCAATTTTGGCCAAATTTTGGTACAATATTTATTATTCATCTAAAAAACCTGAAGTTGTAATTTTATAATTGAATAGAACTGAAGCTAATTCTACCTAAAAAAAACTTTTCATGCATTGTACCGAATTTTGCCGAAGGCTAGTTTTCATCCGCTAATGAATTTAATGTCACAACTACAATAGAAAGTACAAAAATATACAATATGCAAAATAATAATAATAATAATTAAAATACTTCATCTAAAATTCCAGTTTTTCAAAGTTGTAAATAAAACAACGAACGTTTAAAGAATTTCAGGTTTTCTATGAATTTCAGCGTTTACGTCATTGTGTTACTTGGAGTTTCTTTGTAATTATTTGTGAAATGTAATAAAAATTTCTAAGTGAAAATTGATTCACCACCATTTTTTTCAGTGTCGATAAATGAAAAGGTAAAAAAATACCTAAAAGGTGACAGCTTGATATCAACTCTACTAAGATCCCTTAGGAAAAACAACTAATAACTTCATTAGCTTTATGAATGAAACGGTCATGTTTAAAAATACTAACAGGACATAGCATAATAACATAGATCAGAAAAAAATCCTTAAACTAACTCTATAAATCTTGACCAGGACCTGCTGTTGCTCATCTTTTTAAGTCAGTGAGTCTGTCAGTGATTCAGACTGTCAGTGGTCACAGCGGTGCAGCTCAGTGAAGGTAAGCTCGGGGCCAAAGCAGACCCCAGGGAACTGCCCAACACACAAGGAACAACTCCTGTCAATCAAAGCCCAAAGAAACACGAGGCCGAGACAGTGAAGAGTACAGAAACTTCAGTGCAGAGGTCACTTTCAAATGAGTGTTATGAAACTTTATGCACATAGAAAGACAAGCACTCAGAGAAAGATTGCTTTATACTGGACAAGTGCAAGTACAAGTGCTGTTTTTTTTCCAAAATGGCCAAAGATCTGCATCAACTGAGAACTCTGTGTTTCTGTGAGACCTCCTACTAGTCACACAGTCACAGTCGACAATGCCTGTCTAGTGCACATCACACTAGACTGTGACATATTCAGGAAAATTTAAGGGGGTCTGAATACTTTCCGTACCCACTGTATATATATATATTAGTAACTAAAAGGTACAAAAGTGTACCTTTTGAAGATGTACTGCCCCAGTGACAGATTTTGTACCTTTTTCTTCTAAGAGTGTGGGGTGGTACCTTTTAAAAATGTACAAATATTTACCATTTAGGTACTAATATGTACATTTTAGCTACTAATATGTACCTTTAACATACTTTTTATGCACCCTAAAGACGTAAATAATGTACAAAGGTGCACCTTTTGAAAAAGTGCCACCCCAGTGACAGCATTTGTATCTTTTTTTCCTGAGAGTGATAGAAATGTTTGCACAGACAAACACATTTTAAATTAATTTGATAATGCATTTATAATCTATTTTAGGGTTATACACTACTGATTACTTAAAAAATATTAATTGCGGTCAATGTCCTTCAGACAGTCTCTTCCTGTCTAAAAGGCAGTTCTACAGATCTGCAATATGGACAATATGTCTTCATCAAGAAGAAAAGCAAACATATAAATACAACTTAAGTCAAGGCCAAACAAAATTGTTTTATATTTCTCACACTGTCTATCCTGAATATGGGGGGAAATAATCATTTAATTTTAAAATGATTAAATAATTTGAAATAAATAAATACAAAAATAAATAAATACATAAATAAATCTATCTTTCTAATATATTTTATGTAACTTAAAAATCATTTAGAAAGCTACAGGTAATCCTGTCTGAATTGCACTTTACAGCTGTAATTTAGTTCTATGTGGCCATTTTCTACCCTGTCTAATAACCCTGAATTAAACTGCTTCTTTATAACCTTTATAAGGCTTCTAAATATCCTCTTCACATGTAAAACAAAATATCAATTAGAGTGAAGAAAAAGCGAGTAAACTCAGTGGTAATAATCATAAGAGCTTCCTTTAATTTATTTGAATTTTGTAGTAATAAATTAATAAAACAAGAATAAAGAGATATTGATTTAGTCAACAGAAAGAAGACAGATCCGTTGGCATTTGTCTGTAAGGACATTCAGAGATGTGAAGGACATTGTCTCATGTTGAGGATATGGTCATGTTCACACTGTGATCTATAACTGAAGGTCTAATGATGTGAACAGATACGTGCTGCTAGGGCTGCACGAGTATGACAAAAATCATAATTGTCGATTACCTTTGTTTGAAGCAACTGCATGCCATATTTTTATATGAAAATAAACAAGCTGAAAACACTAACTGAAAAACTTGTATCGCTTTTCTATAGTATTAAGCCTCAAATGTCAATTATACATTGGATTGGTATCTTCTTTAAAGGGGTCATATGATGCGATTTAAATTTTTCATTTCTCTTTGGAGTGTTGCAAGCTCTTGGTGCATAAAGAAGATCTGTAAAGTTGCAAAGACTAAAGTCTCAAATCCAAAGAGATATTCTTTATAAAAGTTAAGAGTCAGCCACGCCTACCTAAAACGGCTCGTTCTAACACGCCCCCACATATCTACGTCACTATGTGGGAAGATTTGCATAACGCCGCCCAAATGTTAACGCAAAGAAAGAAGGTGTAACTTTTATTCTCGCTGTAGTATTGTTGACGCCGCCGCCATGTTGTGAAAGCACCGTGTGCTTCGTTGTGAAAGCGAAACTACTTTGTTTGGCCTTACAAAAGAGGACGATATCGCTTCGTCATGCCTGGAGCTGATCCGTGCTGGTCGCTGAGGAAATACTTCAACTTCGCGCTGTCGATCGCTGGATCGGCTTTCACCGTTGACAAAGCAGAGTCCAGCCAGGGGTCGTCACATGTGGTTGCCACAGGCATCACAATATGGTAGGGACGTAAAACATTTCCGTCACACGCTTGAGGAATTCAGCCAATCACAAATGTGTTTTTTTAACCTTAAACCGCATAAACACATTTCATTACACCAAATACACAAAATAATGTTCTTTTTAGCAGCATCATATGACCCCTTTAAATAAAAAGGTAAAAATATGCAGGGTATTATAATGTTATACTAAAACTAAAATTAAAACAATGGAAAAACCCTTAAGATAACATGTAGAAAGAAAAAATGCATCTTAAGCATGCAGAATAACGCAAGTGGACTTTGAATGATTAACTGCTGCTTTGAACGATTAAAGGTGAAAAGGTGAAAGGTGACGTGACATGTGGCCAAGTATGGTGACCCATACTCGGAATTAGTGCTCTGCATTTAACCCATCCA
>NW_015557049.1:1581116-1587336 GCF_001515605.1 Sinocyclocheilus anshuiensis | reverse complement strand
ACACAGCAGTGAACACACACACACCGGGAACACACACCCGGAGCAGTGGGCAGCCATTTTTTTGACACGGCGCCCGGGGAGCAGTTGGGGGTTCGATGCCTTACTCAAGGGCACCTCAGTCGTGGTATTGAAGGTGGGAGAGAGCACTGTACATTCACTCCCCCCACCTACAATCCCTGCCGGTACGAGACTTGAACCCGCAACCTTTGGGTTACGAGTCCGACTCTCTAACCATTAGGCCACGACTTCCCCAAAAAATTATGTAATTGTGGCATCTGTAATTGTAATCGCAATTAGAAATTCGATTAATTGTGCAGCCCTGCGTGCTGCTCACCTGAAGTCAACATGAATCAAAGCTTATGAGAAAAGACATGCATGACATAGCCAGCAGAACAGTTCTGGGTATCTGTATATAGACCATTGAGCCTGCATCACACAAACTGACACGTGCAAGTCAAAAATTACTATGTAATATGTTACAAAATCAAGTTACCTTCAGGTTATCCATTACAGGAATAGTTGGATAGGAATAGGAATAGAAACTGAACAGTTTTAAAAATATATATATCACACACTCAGTAGAAAGTTTAAATAAAATAAACTTTTTTTTATTAGAAGGTTTATTCAAATAAAATAATAACAACAACAATAATAATAATAATAGTAAAAAAAATCTTCCAGAAACTGTAGAAATTTCCCAATGGAAGACCTATGGATTATTTATCATTTGCCACTGGAAAACCTCTTTTAAATTTGATGTTTAAGAAAATATTTTTAAAAAATGTATATATTTGAATTATTTGATATTTTTAAAAAAAGTAGTCCCACTTTAAAAGGCTATGGAAGTCAGTTTCTGCCACAGAATAATAATAAAAAATGACTCTCTCACAATTCAGACTTTTTACTAACTATTCTGACTTTTTTTCTCAGAATTGCGAGATATAAGCTCAGAATTCTCACTCTCTCACAATTCCAAGGTTTACATCTCACCTTTTTTTTTTGTCAAGTAATGAAAAAAAAATTAAGAAACGTAATTGCATTTGCAACTAATCTCACAATTCTGACTTTTTTTCTCGCAATTGCAAATTTATCTCGCAATTCTGTTTATATCTCACAATTCGTTTTTTTCTTAGAATTGCAAAAAAAAAAAAAACATTCAAATTGTGATATAAACATTTTGAATTGCAAGAAAAAAAAAGTCACATATGTGAGATAAAAAGTCACAATGACCTTTTTTCTATTTTTTTTTAAACCATGTCGAAAACAAGTTTCCATAAAAATCACATCATTGGCTAAGCCAGAAACTGAAAGATCAATGGTCAAAGTAACAGAGCAAGCTTATTAAAAGCACAACAGAGCAACAATGCTACACTTAATTAAGCCTATAGCTTACTTACAGCATTTTCACATTAAACTAGGTTAGAGAAAGCTTTTTAACATCAAAATAATTACTCACGTCATCCTTAAATTCCACTGATACAAGGAGTATATTAGGTCCAGGCGAGGGCACCTTCATTATCTCCAGTCTGGCAGAAGAAATGGACAATTGAGTGTGAGCTTGACTTTTTAAGGTCAATGAACAAGCGTGTGGGAGAACGGACTTGGCAGATGCCAGCAGGTAAAGATAACAGCACGAGCACAAGAGACTAATCAGTGCTTTAGCCCATCCCTCTGGATCCACATACACACACACACTTCCCCAAGCCTTTGAACCAGGACCGACCACGGTGTCAGACAGAGTTTATTCCAGCTGAAATCACACAACCGGTCACTAAACATAAACACGTGCCAGCAGCTGCCGCAGCGACCCCAACATTGAGGAATCCTTGAAAATAAGAGTGCATATGTAGAAAAAAAAAAAAGCTAAATAGAAATGTTGTCAGAGCGGTAAATACAAGGCCACAGAGAGAAGACAAGAGCCCGGTGTTCTGGACCTCTACAGACCCTCTGCTGACCCTCAGTCTTGTAGTTTCTGCTCGACTTCATCCTGTGTCTATGTGAGGTGGGAGGAAAATGAGTTGGGCTTCAGCAGAGTGAAGCGCACAGCTGGTGAGAGCGGAAAGCTTTGCCTGTACTGCATTTAAAAAATATGACTGAAAACTATATCCAGATCTAACCATAAAGATGCCATGAAATTGCTTGACAAGAACAGTCTTCTGCCCCGTGTTGATGTATTTCCAGTTGAAACAGGATACAGGTGAAACTTGAATCAAGTGCAACATGTCTCAATATGACACAACAATAAATATAATTACAATTTTAAAATAATTTTAAAACACCCAAGTACATAGTCAGAAACAGCGTTTTAGTATTATTTTGTATTATAGTGTTTATTAATATTTTGAATAAGCCTTTATGTTTATATTTTCAGTTTTAGTCATTTTGTTTTGTGCTTTTGTCATTTTATTCGTTTTTTATATTTCTATTTAGCTTTCATTTATTTTTATTTTAGTTTTTGCAATTTGTGTTTTGGAATAAAATGTTCTTGATTTCAGTACTTTTCTCATTTCTAAAGTATTAGTCATTTTGTTATCTGCTTTTGTAATTTATATTAGTTTATTTTAAAATAAAAAAAAATAAAAAAAATAAAAATATATATATATATTAATATTTCTATTTTAAATCTTTTTATTTTAGTAATTCACTTGGCATTGAATACATTATAATTATTTGTGAAATTTACTAGCAATTTCTGACTGAAAATTAATTCTACACCAATTTTTTTTCAATGTATCTGTCATAAAATTCAATCAATTCACAAAATGTCCTGCCCATCGTGTTTTTTTTTTTTTACTGAATATCCCTTTTTACTCAGTGTCACATTATGTAAGTAAAATGGGTTGCAAACTGTTTACTGTATTTTAATGAATTTATGTTTGTATCAATTTAACATGTAATTTAAAATGACCAAATTGATTACTGAACACATTTGTGGAGAAATTAATTAATCAACAGCTGATAAGCTTAACTAATCACATTACAACTGACAAAGGTACTGTTAAATAAGAAACCTGTTGTCATTCCTCTCATGCAAACAGAATCATATTTTGATAGCCCTAAAATAATCAGCTAACTATCAAGAAGAAAAAACAAAAATACAGCAATATTGTGAAATATTATTATAATTTAAAACAACTGTTTTCTGTTTTGATATATTTTAAAATGTAATTTATTCCTGTGATGAAAAATCTGAATTTTCAGAATCTTCAGTGTCACATGATCCTTCAGAAATCATCCTAATATGTTGATTTGCTGCTCAATAAACATTTATTATTATTATACATTTTGAAAACAGTTTTGCTGCTTGGTATTTTTGTGGAAATTGTGATTTTTTTTTTTCATGAATAAAAAGTTAGAAAGAACAGCATTTATTTAAAAAAGAATTTTTTGTAACATTAAAAATATCACTTTTAATCAATTTAATGAATCCTTGCCGAACAAAAAAAGTATTAATTTCTTTAGAGAAAAAATTCTTAATATCATACTATAGTGGATTTGTGATACATCTGTAAAACTAAAATGAAATGAAATGACACTTATGTATATCGATTTACTGTACTTTACAAATCCTAACATGGCTAATGATTGCCATGGCGCCGCAAATGGCAGCCAGGACGCTGAGCTCCGCGATTCTTCTGATGTTTTTGTTTGTTTGATCTGTGTTTTGTCATTCTTCTTCTATAAGTTTTACCAGAGACGAACTCCTTAACATTAAGCAACACATCCCAGACAATATTTTTCAGTTTTTTCCCCAGCAGAGGTTGTACTTCCTTCGCCAGCTGAGGAAATTCAACCTGGCACAGGAGCTGCTGAAACAGGTCTACTCTGCTATCATTGAGTCTGTACTGTGTTCATCCATAACGGTCTGGTTTGGTTCAGCTACCAAATTATACAGTATATATATATATGAACCTATACCTTTTGTACCTGCTGTAAATATCATGTACGAATATTTATGTATAAAAAGTTTGACCAGGCTGAATGAATATCATTTGTGGTATAATGTTGATTACCACAAAATATAAATTTTGACTCATCCATCATTTGACTTGGTCAGTGTATAATGGGGCCAATTTGTGGAGGATTTTAAAGCAGGAGAAAGCCAATCACTGAATCTTGACGGTTAGATGATTACGTAACTTACAGTAGAAACCCTTTCTCACCAAAATACCCTGAAAAATCTACCTGTGACGTGAGAACCAAACCATCGGAGTGTCATTATAGTGCTAAGAGGGTCGACAAGAAGATCTGGTGATTTATAATGTCTCGGGCTGCAGACATGTCTAGCGGAATGAGGACGGATGATCCAGAGCAGCTCTGGCCAGCCGCGGGGCCTCTGTGACGGATAGCAAGGTGGCCTCCATTAAATGTCCTCTTTTGAAGCCTGACTGATTGCTATCTAGCAGATACTTCTGTGAGAGGGAAAAAGTTGCCTGGGGATTTAAAACCACTCCCTCAAGTGTTTTTGCCATGAACCAGAGGGAAGATATTGCCACAGACATATCACCCTGCAGCCCAAGACTGGCTGCCCACTGAAGCTAAGCAGGGTTAAGCCTGGTCAGTACCTGGATGGGAGACCTCCTGGGAAAACTAGGTTGCTGTTGGAAGAGGTGTTAGTGAGGCCAGCAGGGGGTGCTCACCCTGTGGTCTGCGTGGGTCCTAAAACCCCAGTATAGTGACGGGGGCACTATACTGTCAAAAAGCACCGTCTTTCTACATTATTTAAATGTTTTATTTGTTTTTATTATATTAGTGTTATATTACATCCCTACTGTGTTATTCCTATGTATGTCTGCACTATCATGTATGTCTGCACTATGTTTGTACTTTCTTCTACACTGGAAGCTCCTGTCGTCAAGTCAAATTCCTTGTGTGTGTAAACATACTTGGTAATAAAGCTCTTCTGATTCTGATTCTGATTCTGATTTTAACGGAAAGAGCTTAAGCAGTGTTGCTATAGTTACATCCTCAGGTGAATGTGACTTCTGTTTGTAAGCATCTATTTGTGACAAGCGTGTAACTTTTATGGCGGCTAAAAGGCCACTTACAGCACCGTTCAATGTGTATATATACACTGAACAGTAAAAGAAACCGTAACCAAGCCCTCTTGGTGCTGTTCGTTGACTAACATTTACTCCAGTCCATATATCCTGCAAACTGTCTGAACGTATGGCCGTGCTTTCAGGAGCAACACAACTCTCTGGACGGCAGGCTGTAGTGAGACTGAGCAGTAGGGGCTCGTGCGAGCCCTAATCCTGAAGTGAACTGGCCCTGACTGCCTGTGGAGACCTCAGATCCAGCAGACATCCTCAGATCTGAGTTTGCCAGTTAAAGATTAGTAGCACAGAGCAGGATGTGATCTGAGTCCAGAGGAAGACACACATTCAGGGCCCCGCTGAGTGCTAAAGAGTGCTAGCATTCACAAATCACAGTGTGATCTCTTATTCACAGAGGCCAGAGGAAAGCGCCATACTCTTGTGGTTTTTATTTTCCTCTGTGAATATTAAATTAAGAGTGTCTGTAGAGTGAATCTGTATGTATTGACGCGCCTCTGTGCATAATGTAACAGCAATTCGATTATATAATTACTTCAGATTTCTTATCCTTTGCAAAGTTCTGCTCATTCATAAAGTCTAATTACTTGTTGTAATTAGATAAGCAATACACTTACTTTTTTTTCATTTAGCAGATGCTTTTATCCAAAGCTTCTTAAAAATGAAAATGTTACAACAAATCTGATTCATCCTGAGAAGACTTCCTTACATTTGCTCATTTAGCAGAAAATTACAAATGAGGAAAGACTTCAGCGAAGAAGATTCATCATTTGCAGACAGTGATATGAGAAGTGTTGCAATAGAAAGTTCCAAAACTGCTCAAAAATCTACAAAAAGAGTCAGTATGTATATGGAGTGTATATGCATTAATGCATTAACAGATCTGAGTTAAAAGGATATTATGGATTCGGTACAAGTTAAGCTCAAATCAGCCAATGTAATCTGATGAGTATTCATACGTGAACAACTTTACAGACATAGAAGTGTTTACAAATCCTTATTAAGAATCTGCCATGGATTTATTAAACTCAGATGGCTCGTGCATTTAATTTGAAATAATAACACTTCATTCTGAAATTACTGCTTTTTGCCATTTTTGAGGAATCGTAAATATTTCACATTTTTATAACTGTAACTGTAACAGTACATCCATATACGTATTAGCA
>NW_015557049.1:1580271-1581059 GCF_001515605.1 Sinocyclocheilus anshuiensis | reverse complement strand
GTTAAACCGAGGTCCTGACTCTCTGTGGTCATTAAAAATCCCATGGCACTTCTCGTAAAGAGTAGGGGTGTAACCCCGGTGTCCTGGCCAAAATTGCCCCCCTGGCCTTTGTCAATCATGGCCTCCTAATAATCCCCAACCACTTGATTGGATATGACTCTCTCTCCTCTCCACCTGTAGCTGGTGTGTGGTGAGCGCACTGGCACCATTGTCCTGTGGCTGCTGTCGCATCATCCAAGTGGATGCTGCACACTGGTGGTGGTTGAGGAGAGAGCCCCTCATGATTGTAAAGCACTTTGGGTGTACAAAAATACACAATAAAGCACTATATAAATGCATCATTCATTCATATAGGTCTGAGATGTTCTACTACTGTAGAGCATAGTGTGAATGTGATGGGGCAAATGTCAGTGAGGATGTGATGTGTTGCTTAAGTGTGTAAATGCGTTTGCAACACCAAGGTCATGGATTCAATTCGCATGGAATGCATGAACTGATAAAATGCATAAATGTAAATCTAATCCTACAAATCATAACATTTTTGTTGCTTTTATTCAATGAGAATGCATTAAACTGATCAAAGTTACAAAAAAGACATTTAAAACGTTACAAATGAATGCTTTTCTTTTGAACTTTCTATTCATAAAAGAATCCTGAAATTAAAAAAGTGTCACAATTTCCACAAAAATATTAAGCAGTACAACCGTTTACAACATTGATAATAAGAAATGTTTCTTGAGCAGCAAATCAGCATATTAGAATGATTTCTGAAGGATCACGTGACACTG
>NW_015557049.1:1577170-1579531 GCF_001515605.1 Sinocyclocheilus anshuiensis | reverse complement strand
GTGGCTGCCGTCGCATCATCCAAGTGGATGCTGCACACTGGTGGTGGTTGAGGAGAGTGAAATGCATAAATGTAAATCTAATCCTACAAATCATAACATTTTTGTTGCTTTTATTCAGTGAGAATGCATTAAACTGATCAAAGTTACAAAAAAGACATTTAAAACGTTACAAATGAATGCTTTTCTTTTGAACTTTCTATTCATAAAAGAATCCTGAAATTAAAAAAGTGTCACAATTTCCACAAAAATATTAAGCAGTACAACCGTTTACAACATTGATAATAAGAAATGTTTCTTGAGCAGCAAATCAGCATATTAGAATGATTTCTGAAGGATCACGTGAGACTGAAGACTGCAGTAATGATGCTGAAAATTCACTTTTGCACCACAGGAATAAATTGCATTTTAAATTATATTACAATAGAAAATAGTTATTTTGAATTACAATAATATTTTAAAATACAATAATATTTCACAATATAACTGTTTTTACTATATTTTTAATCAAATAAATGTAGCCTTGGTGAGCATAAAAAAAATATTTTAAAAGTGATAGTGATAGCTAGTGATAATCTCTAATGTAAATATGAGTCTGTGTTTGTGAAGTCTATAAGCATATCATGCACAGAAGAAACCCTCCAACAAATTTCCCTTTCCCAGAGTTCAAATCTCTGTATGTTTTCCTCGCTATTGGTTTCAAGCATTAATCAGTATGTTTTATCTGAGTTGTGAGCTTGCAGTCTGAATTTACATTTACGCATTTGGCAGGTGCTTTTATTCAAAATGACTTGTACTGCATTCAAGATAGACATTTGTATCAGTTCACGCATTCCTTGAGAATCAAACCCATAACCTTGGGTTAGCTAGCAGCATGTTGTACTGTTGGCACTGAAGGAACAAATCAAATAGGAAAAGAATGGGTGTTGCGAAATAAGACTCAACGATAAATAGACAACACATTTTTCTAATGCATTGTCCTTGCTGACCATACTCACTTTAATTAACATCGCAACCAATATAGTTTGATTCTTAACAAATAGCTCTTTTCTTTTTACTGAAGCCATTTCTTTTTACTGAATCAGTAAAAAACAAATAAACAAACAAAAAAACAATTAAAAAAAAGACTCTTTTGAAAAGAGACTTTAAAAATACTTTTTCAAAAACGCTTTAGAAAACTGATTCGTGCCGACTAGCAAAACAAACTTGTAGCCAATCAGCAGTAAGAGGCGTGTCTACTCATGGTGTGGAGGAGAGAGCTTTCAGTGCACATGACGGACATTAGCCGAGCTGAGCGAGAGAAAGATAGAGATGGCGGATAAAAAACAAAAGAGGAAAGGCGGAGCTATCAAAATAGGGGCGAGACCCTTTTGGGGTAGGGGCGTGTTTGTTTTGGTGATTTCAAATGTCAACATTGGCTACCAGAAATCTCTTACCCCACCTTTAATTGATGGTATGAATCACACTGAATTTGTCAGAGCAGAACTGCTCCAATCAGTCACTGCTGTCCAATCAGTCAATCAGAAGATACATAAATGTTTGGACCAATGAGATTTCTCTATGGATGGGGCCACTCAGCATGATGACACAGAAAACTGTGTTTTATGATAGGATGCATTAAATTGATCAAAAGTGACTGTAAAGACATTTACAATTTTACAAAATATTTATATTTTAAATAAATGTTGTTCTGAAGACTGGAGTAATGATCCAAATTTTTTAATTATATTATAAATAACAAAATTAAAAATGAAGTTAATTGTGTATCAAAAATAGTAACACTTTACAGTGAAGTTAACATTAGTTAATACATAAGGCATCATGTACAATTAAATTTTGCAGAAATTATTACACTTTTAAATTTTACAAACATACTATCGTCCACTTCTAATTCATGGGTGAGAATATTATATAACTAATGTTAATTTACACAACTTGAAATGATAAAAATATATACATAGAAATGAATGTAATATAAATAATAAATGCTGTAGAAAAATGTACATTGCATTAACCAATGACTAATGATACTAATACCTTATTGTAAAGTGTTACCAAACTGTTCTTGTTTAGTTTATAGTTAGGGCAAATTATTTGCCACCTTTTGTTTCTTCAAAAGAAGCGTTCATGGAATTGTAAAGGAATCAGAATTGATATATGGAACTGAAACCCAAAATCTCTTCCAGCTCTATTAGTCTCAAATCCCAGATGATCTGACTGTGAGCGGAGTCTCTGCAAACTTTCTTACCCTTTCACTCCATGGATTTTACAGCTCTGACCTCTTCCCTGCCTCTTTTCTCACAGCATGGTTTCTTCCCTAGCCTTCTCTCGGTCCTCATCCCCAGGCTGCCCCCCCCCCCCGCC
>NW_015557049.1:1554132-1577152 GCF_001515605.1 Sinocyclocheilus anshuiensis | reverse complement strand
GCGCCCCCCCCCCCCCAGCTAACGGCAGATCAGCTGTTCAGCAGTGTCCTGCACAGAAGAAGGACCATGCAGCACACATGATAAATAACAACAGATGAGAAGGATAAAAAGAGGACACAAGAGAGCAGTACGGACGAATATGATGAGCAAAAAGGGTTTCAGTGTCCCTCGGCACCCACTCTGTGTCTCTAGAGATCTGATTCTACCGCACAGAATTATTGAAGACGCACGTAGCAGAAAACAACACACTTATGAAGACACTATACTCCAGATAGCTGGAAGGGAAACAGAGCATGAAAAAATGAAAAAGACTAGTAAGAACAGTAATAACAATTATGAAAGCCTCACTGTAGAATCACGATACCCGCTATGATAGCACTTGGTAAAAAAGATGATGCTAAACAAATTATTTAAGACATACTTTTTTTTAATTCTATATTAATCTGGGGATATATAAATATTTTTAAGATTAAGTTTTAATGTGTGATTAGTCACAGAAAATAGTTAGACGCATTTTTTTTATTGATTACCCTAAAAATTAAATAAAAAAGTAAAAGTCTATATCTGCTGAAAGCTCCAAAATGATTGCCTTTAAATCACAATCAAAGAATCAGTCAAAATAAATAATTAAAATAGCAACAGCCCTTAAAATTTCAATGGAGTAAATAAGTAAATAAATGAAGTAAATAAAGTAAGCAAATAAATAAAATTAATTCTTACTCTCAAAAAATTAGGCCATTGATTTCAAAATGAATAAAATAAACTAAAAACTAAACTAAACTAAAATAAAATACAAAAATGTGAGCCACTGATATCAAAATAAATATAACATTTTCTTAAAGCTCCAAATTAATTATATGAAATCATATAAGCAAAGAATCAAGAATCAAAATGCAGCCCTTAACATTTCAAGATAGTTGTCACGAATTCGGTCCATGGACTTCCGTTTATTCACCACCAGAGGTCACCCTTTCCATTACATTGACTCTCGCACAACACAAACTGTTGCATAGCACCCCGGACTACATATCCCATCATTCTTTGCACGATTTGCACACTGCACTGATTGCACTCATTGCACACAGCTGTTTCTAATCACCTCACTCACTATATAACACCCACTCTAACCACCTTTCTCTGCTGAGTATTGTTTAGCCCGTACCCCATTCCGAGTCTCTGTGTTTTCCTTGTTTTGCCTTGCCTTGCCTGTTTCCGCGGTTTCTGATCTTTGCCTGTTTTCCTGGATTTTTCCCTCTCGTCTCGCCCCTGTGATTCTGTCTGCCGATCGGTGACCTACGCTAGCCCTGGGACTATTCTTGTGTTTTGCCCGCCATATACCTGTTTGCCATTGTTTGACCCTGCCTGTTTACCACGTCTCTTTAATAAAGCTTGCAGATGGATCCACACGTCTCACGTCTCGTCAGCCCCGTTACAATAGTAAGTAAATAAGAAAGAAAATAAAGTATATAAATAAATGCATAAATAAATCAAATAAAAAAATGA
The DNA here is from genome assembly GCF_001515605.1 of Sinocyclocheilus anshuiensis. NCBI lineage: Eukaryota > Metazoa > Chordata > Actinopteri > Cypriniformes > Cyprinidae > Sinocyclocheilus > Sinocyclocheilus anshuiensis. Next base: position 1,575,649 of record NW_015557049.1, on the reverse strand, counting down.
CTTATCAAATCTAAGAATAAATTACAATCAAGAATCAAAAAGACAGGTTATAAATAAATAAAAGCACTCTTCGCTCTCAAAACAAGGGTCACCGCTATCGAAATTCTACAGAGACGCTCACACAGAACCAGAAAACACAGCAAGTAGATGCATGTGATCTGAATTGTTCCCCTTTTCTAGTAGCTTATTATTAGCAAGAAAAGAGCTGGAGACAAAAGGCCAAGAGTAATCAGAGACTACAGCACTAATGAACAGGAATATCTTCTAAGCACACTGAGGCAGAGACAGGGAGCCAGTCGAAGCATGCAGCCCAGTTTGTATAGAGATGAATAGCTCCATATATCATTTAACCCTGCCAAGGAGCAAAGAGCAGTCAGGCAAAACAAAAGCCCACAGGGTTTCGGACACCATTCATTCCATTTGCAATATTAACCGTTGCGTAATCTCTATGTGGCATAGAGAACTGCAGTGAGGAGAAGGGAAAAGTGCACTGAATAGACATGTTTTATCAATAAATGATACCATACTGGGGGATTCTGGGAGCCTCTGCTCTCAATTTAAAAGCTCATCATCTTGTGACAGCAGGAGAATGTGCACGCAAGGTCTGGGATCTCCTTTGTCCTGTTCATTACACAACCCTCCACATTTAAATCTCATCAATGGCGAATGTTTTTATCTCAATTGTAACAGAAGCCGACCTTTCATATTTCTCAGAGAAGAGTGATTAGAAATCAAATGGGATATAGGAGCAGATGGCAATCTCCCATCAGATCCGGAGCGAAAGGTAACGTTGTAGGAAAGTTACGAGCATTTCATCATTGTTACCTCACTCTCATGAGCGAGTAATGGAGATGCCTTGGAGAGATTTCCATGTGATCTGTCTGAAGGCCTCACAATGGACCGTACAGAACTCAACCCAGCCTGACAACACCTTTATTCAAGTTAAACTCAGACAAACTGCCACATGATTTTCTTACAAAACTGAGCAAACACAAACATATAAATGACTCTCATAGAATTTATCCCTTCAAAATTTAAGATATACTCACATTTAGTGGCAAAAACGAGCATTAACATAATAAAAAAATGAAATTAATCAATCACGATTAATCTTGATTCTCTACAAAACCAAGCAAACACAAACAATTTATCCCTGAATTTATCCCTTCAATATTTAAAAAGTTCTCAAATAATGCGTCAAGAACAAGCATTAATGTTCAAAACATGTAGTCCGGACATGCAGTGCACACCGGGGCTGTTAATTAAATTACATGATATGCAGAATAATTAATCAGATTAAATCCCAATTACTTGCATATCAACATTCGCTGAGAAAAGCCTCTAAATAAAGATAATTTAAAGACATTATGTGACAGCCTACAAGGAAGGTTTCTCCAATCATAAACTCAAGAATGCCGTGCTAACATAAAGAAAACACAATTACAGCAAATCAGAAATAATCGCACCCAGTGAAAACTGATTCAGGTTTTCAGCTTTACCAGGTTTGGAACATAAAAATTGTGTGGACGTTAGCAGGCTCATTGTTTATGAATGAACCCATATTTTTGTTGTGCTGGTGGAGATGTTCTTGGGGGTTGCTAATATTTAATTCAGTGATGAATGTGTGAGAAGATGTTTACGAGCAGTGATAAATTCTCAGAGCTTCATGGTGAAGTGAGTCAAGAGCATCTGAAGTTGAGCAGGCGAGAGTATACATGCTGTCTGGAGGGGTGAGAATAAACCAGCTTTTCCTGAAAATGACTACAGAAACATGTTTTGCGCCAAAGCTAAATCAAAATAGGACCTTCAGTTTCACTGCCGAGTGAGCCAAAACAGTACGTAACAGACAATATTCTCAATCAAACACACCTGTTTGATGTTTTTTGTTCTTTCTTTTTAGAGAACAAGTCGCATTTTAGTGTCTAAGGCTCTTGCTAAAAGTTGTGCTTTAAATGTCCAGGAAATGTAATGCAGAAACAGAAGAGTTGCAAAAAGCAGTCCTGTTTTTTCACGACTATAACCTTAACTAACATAAAGTCACTTTCTGAGGAATGTCAGGGTAATTTGTGTACTGCAATTCTACAATTCTAGTGTCAAAATAATCATGTGTCTCATAATGCATGAGGTAGAAAAAGTCATAAGCATGTGAATTTATTAGTTCATAAAAACTGTCACTGCAGTGACTCATCAAGTCCGACCGTACATCTTATCACTGTTGTATGAGCAACATTTCATCAGCGGTTAATTAGCATGCTAAATCAAGCCTGCGCTGTGCTGAAATACTGTGCTGGGATATTTTGTACTCTTAAAAATTTACAGTAAAGCAGTATGGGGCCTTTATGGGGCCCTAAGCAGAATTTTATTTGAGGGCCCCTCAGTGCCACAAATACAATTGATTATTTTCAATGCTTGATTATTCGCACACTATAAATCTAACACACCCATTATCAATTTTATTTGTTGTAGCTGTGTTGATTACATCATACCAATGTCTGCCTGGCATGTTTTTACCCTTCTGTGATTTTTAATTGCAACAGTAGCAAACCCACATGAGTGGTCAGGTGTTAATTTGCACTTTAACATTCAGTCTTACAGTACTAACACATACAGTACTTACACATACTTAATGTGGTGTACTGAAAAGTAGCTAAATAAACCAGTAGACGATGCATTTACGGAACAGAATGTTATTTTAACAATATAAATTATTAAACACAGCAGCAAGCCATCTGTACACCTAACAACAACTCTTAATCTATAACTAGATAATTGAGGCATAATGATATTGGAATATAGCAAAGATACCAAAGGTAGGCTAAGGTAAATAATGTTAAAGGAACACTCCACTATTTTTGAAAATAGGCTCATTTTCCAACTCCCCTAGAGTTAAACAGTTGAGTTTTACCGTTTTCGAATCCATTCAGCCGATCTCCGGGTCTGGCAGTAGCACTTTTAGCTGTAGATTAGCATAGATCATTGAATCTGATTAGACCATTAGCATCTCGCTCAAAAATGACCAAAGAGTTTCTATATTTTTCCTATGTAAAACTTGACTCTTCTGTAGTTACATCGTGTACTAAGACTGACGGAAAATGAAAAGTTGAGATTTTCTAAGCCGATATGGCTAGGAACTATACTCTCATTCCGGCGTAATAATCAAGGAACTTTGCTGCTCCGGGTCTGGCGGTAGCACTTTTAGCTGTAGCTTAGCATAGATCATTGAAGCTGATTAGACCAAGACTGATTAAAACTCAACTGTTTAACTCTAGGGGAGTTGGAAAATAAGCCTATTTTCAAAAATAGTGGAGTGTTCCTTTAAGCTGTTATCAGTACCAAGTTTATGAATCATTATGAAGCTTAATTTTATTACAATAATATATACCCAGGAAAGTAATTTTTATACAGAAGACAAAAACTTTTATCTAAAACTAACTAAGTAAAATGTTGTAGGCTATTGTACTATATTTAGATGTTGAGGCTATTTACGGATGTTTAATCAAACATTAACTTCCATAAAACAAGATACCTTGCCTAGACTATGCTAATTAACTAGCCAACCAGGCCAGCCAGATATAGTTAACACGTTTGTGGATATTTTGAATAAAAAAGGAAAAACTACATAAAAGTGATACATCTGTTATACAGCACTATTGTGCACATGAGGCGTCGCTATGGAAACAATAAGATGATACATATAGATTATTTTATTATTTAATACTGCTTGTAAAATACTGTTTATGCATAATTACCATTGTCAATTAACATAATACATATCACCAAAAAAATGAATAAATAAAAATAAATCAATAAATCAATAAATCAAGCTGTCATTTCATGTACTCTTGGGGGCCCCCTGGTTGCTACGGGGCCCTAAGCAGCCCCTAGTTCACTTAGGCCTATGTCTTTTGCCGGCTTCTGGCAACAAGCAGTGAATATATCAATTTAGATGTCAGATGACATAATTATCGAAGCTAGACAAATTTATACAATTGTATTTTGTATTAGATTGTGTCCAGTTGCTTTTTTTATTAAAAAAAAAAAAAAAAATCAAAAGGCATAAATTCTAGAAAAATGTAGTAGATCTGTGTTTGCTGTTTTTCAGGGTGCTGCTTCATCAGTACAGCAAAACACTGTTATTTAATCAAACAATATAAATACTTGTTCTACTTACTGTTTTATGCTTAAACCCTACACTTTTTAAGCCTGAATTTTCACAGCATATTTAAAACAACAACAACAACCACAATAATTCCAATAATTTTTGGGGTTAATTTCAGGCATTTTAAATTTGACAAGTGCAACCAACCTGGATGTCATTTTACATACTTTATGTACAGAAGAAGGTGTTTACATAGAAGTCTTAAACTAAGGGCCAAAAAGAGGATGGAAAATAGTGGGGGAAAACTGAACTATTACCATTTTGGTTTACTAGCTGACATTTAATAAAACATCTTGTATGGTACCTAATAAGATGACAATTTCGAAAGACTATTAGATTTCATGTGAACATAAAATAAATGGAAGCTACAGACATGGGAGCAACCCTCACCACTGGAGGAGCCAGAATACAAATGCATGAGTTTGAAGCAGTGTGTTATCAACTCTCACACAGAGAGAACTGCAATCTTGTCCCAATTATACAGCCACACTTATCAGAGTCTGTACTTGAACTCAAATCAGAATCTCTGCCCACAGCCGGAGTCAGTGGACAAAGAGAATGAGAGCAGAGAGAGAGCAAGAACTATCCACATGTCTGACATTCTGCTGAATAGCATTCTGCTTTCCAGAAGGTTCAAGTCGACATGAAATCAAAATTGACAATTTTTTGTCACTTTCTTAATGCATGTTCCTGGTCTTATTGACCACAGCTGACCATGGTGCATGTTCGTAATCTTCTATCAAAACCTAAATCTACTTGCTCCACATATGAAAAAAAGGTCCATAAAGGTTAAAACAACTTAACATAATGAGCTTTTGAGAATTATACACCATCATTAAAATTAACATTAAAATTGTTCATGTTTTTAAAAATAAGTCTCTTCTGCTCACCAAGGCTGCACTTACTGGATCAAAAATACAGTAAAAGAAAAAAAAAAAGTCAATATTATTATAATTAAAAAATAACAAACTTTTTTTCTATTTGATTATATTTTAAAATGTAATTTATTCCTGTAATACAAAGCTGAATTTTCAGCATCATTACTCCAGTCTTCAGTGTCACATGATCTTTCAGAAATCATTCTAATATGCTGATTTGCTTCTCAGTTATTATCAGCTGTTATGGGTGATCAAATATAAATCATTCAAATATCAATTATTAACAATGGTTTTTATCAATGTTGAAATACATTCTTTGAAATATAAAATGTTAAGGTATAATGGAAAGAACAGAATTTATTTAAAATAGAACTCTTTTGTAACATTATAAAGTCTTTGTTGTCACTTTTGATCAAATTAATTTATCCTTGCTGAATAATAGTATTCATTTATTTTATTAAAAACATCTTACTGACCCCACACTTCTGAACATTTATATTTCACAGTACTGTATTTTGCTGCATTTTCATAAAATAAATGCACCCTTGGTAAGCAGAAGAGACAACTTTCCAAAACATATACACATATTATATATAAAGTAAGAAAAACAAACAGAGCTATCGTGATTTCCAGCATTTAACACCCTTGGCCTTTGTCCTTAAGGTTTACTCACAGATTTGACTAATAAGTAGCCGGGGCAGGTTTGATGACCAAATAAAACCCCAAACGGTGTCATAAACACTGTGGAGCAAAGCAGCACTGAATTAAACTCACACGCAGACAGAGATAAAGGTCCTATCTACCTAGAGGCTAATGAAGCATGAAATCTTCTCAAACCAAAATAACAAACACACTTACTTGTTTTTTAATGGAGCCAATCCTCATATAAAAATCATTTCACCCCACATATACTCAAACATTTCACGTCTCCTGGAAAACAATTAGCAAACAACAACAAAAAAACACTTGCAAAATTATTACAGCATGTGTGTATATACAAAGCAACGATGGAAAACGTCTCAGGTTACTTATGTAACCATGGTTCCCTGAGTAGGGAACGAGACACTGCGTCCTCTAGGTTTTCTTGCCATGCTGCGGACGCAAGCTTCAGACGAAGAAGTGAATGATGTGTGCTCCCGGCGCCTATTTATTCTATAGTCGCACCGGTAGTTACGTCATGGCTGTCGCCGGCCAACGAGTTGGGGTTTTTTCAATGTATGCTTCAGACACGGGTCACGACGAGGCGTTCCCCATAGCGACCCCTAGAGGACGCAGTTCGAAGTTCCCATGAAAGGGAACGTCTCAGGTTACTTATGTAACCATGGTTCCCTGAGTAGGGAACGAGACACTGCGTCCTCTAGGTTTTCTTGCCATGCTGCGGACGCAAGCTTCAGACGAAGAAGTGAATGATGTGTGCTCCCGGCGCCTATTTATTCTATAGTCGCACCGGTAGTTACGTCATGGCTGTCGCCGGCCAACGAGTTGGGGTTTTTTCAATGTATGCTTCAGACACGGGTCACGACGAGGCGTTCCCCATAGCGACCCCTAGAGGACGCAGTTCGAAGTTCCCATGAAAGGGAACGTCTCAGGTTACTTATGTAACCATGGTTCCCTGAGTAGGGAACGAGACACTGCGTCCTCTAGGTTTTCTTGCCATGCTGCGGACGCAAGCTTCAGACGAAGAAGTGAATGATGTGTGCTCCCGGCGCCTATTTATTCTATAGTCGCACCGGTAGTTACGTCATGGCTGTCGCCGGCCAACGAGTTGGGGTTTTTTCAATGTATGCTTCAGACACGGGTCACGACGAGGCGTTCCCCATAGCGACCCCTAGAGGACGCAGTTCGAAGTTCCCATGAAAGGGAACGTCTCAGGTTACTTATGTAACCATGGTTCCCTGAGTAGGGAACGAGACACTGCGTCCTCTAGGTTTTCTTGCCATGCTGCGGACGCAAGCTTCAGACGAAGAAGTGAATGATGTGTGCTCCCGGCGCCTATTTATTCTATAGTCGCACCGGTAGTTACGTCATGGCTGTCGCCGGCCAACGAGTTGGGGTTTTTTCAATGTATGCTTCAGACACGGGTCACGACGAGGCGTTCCCCATAGCGACCCCTAGAGGACGCAGTTCGAAGTTCCCATGAAAGGGAACGTCTCAGGTTACTTATGTAACCATGGTTCCCTGAGTAGGGAACGAGACACTGCGTCCTCTAGGTTTTCTTGCCATGCTGCGGACGCAAGCTTCAGACGAAGAAGTGAATGATGTGTGCTCCCGGCGCCTATTTATTCTATAGTCGCACCGGTAGTTACGTCATGGCTGTCGCCGGCCAACGAGTTGGGGTTTTTTCAATGTATGCTTCAGACACGGGTCACGACGAGGCGTTCCCCATAGCGACCCCTAGAGGACGCAGTTCGAAGTTCCCATGAAAGGGAACGTCTCAGGTTACTTATGTAACCATGGTTCCCTGAGTAGGGAACGAGACACTGCGTCCTCTAGGTTTTCTTGCCATGCTGCGGACGCAAGCTTCAGACGAAGAAGTGAATGATGTGTGCTCCCGGCGCCTATTTATTCTATAGTCGCACCGGTAGTTACGTCATGGCTGTCGCCGGCCAACGAGTTGGGGTTTTTTCAATGTATGCTTCAGACACGGGTCACGACGAGGCGTTCCCCATAGCGACCCCTAGAGGACGCAGTTCGAAGTTCCCATGAAAGGGAACGTCTCAGGTTACTTATGTAACCATGGTTCCCTGAGTAGGGAACGAGACACTGCGTCCTCTAGGTTTTCTTGCCATGCTGCGGACGCAAGCTTCAGACGAAGAAGTGAATGATGTGTGCTCCCGGCGCCTATTTATTCTATAGTCGCACCGGTAGTTACGTCATGGCTGTCGCCGGCCAACGAGTTGGGGTTTTTTCAATGTATGCTTCAGACACGGGTCACGACGAGGCGTTCCCCATAGCGACCCCTAGAGGACGCAGTTCGAAGTTCCCATGAAAGGGAACGTCTCAGGTTACTTATGTAACCATGGTTCCCTGAGTAGGGAACGAGACACTGCGTCCTCTAGGTTTTCTTGCCATGCTGCGGACGCAAGCTTCAGACGAAGAAGTGAATGATGTGTGCTCCCGGCGCCTATTTATTCTATAGTCGCACCGGTAGTTACGTCATGGCTGTCGCCGGCCAACGAGTTGGGGTTTTTTCAATGTATGCTTCAGACACGGGTCACGACGAGGCGTTCCCCATAGCGACCCCTAGAGGACGCAGTTCGAAGTTCCCATGAAAGGGAACGTCTCAGGTTACTTATGTAACCATGGTTCCCTGAGTAGGGAACGAGACACTGCGTCCTCTAGGTTTTCTTGCCATGCTGCGGACGCAAGCTTCAGACGAAGAAGTGAATGATGTGTGCTCCCGGCGCCTATTTATTCTATAGTCGCACCGGTAGTTACGTCATGGCTGTCGCCGGCCAACGAGTTGGGGTTTTTTCAATGTATGCTTCAGACACGGGTCACGACGAGGCGTTCCCCATAGCGACCCCTAGAGGACGCAGTTCGAAGTTCCCATGAAAGGGAACGTCTCAGGTTACTTATGTAACCATGGTTCCCTGAGTAGGGAACGAGACACTGCGTCCTCTAGGTTTTCTTGCCATGCTGCGGACGCAAGCTTCAGACGAAGAAGTGAATGATGTGTGCTCCCGGCGCCTATTTATTCTATAGTCGCACCGGTAGTTACGTCATGGCTGTCGCCGGCCAACGAGTTGGGGTTTTTTCAATGTATGCTTCAGACACGGGTCACGACGAGGCGTTCCCCATAGCGACCCCTAGAGGACGCAGTTCGAAGTTCCCATGAAAGGGAACGTCTCAGGTTACTTATGTAACCATGGTTCCCTGAGTAGGGAACGAGACACTGCGTCCTCTAGGTTTTCTTGCCATGCTGCGGACGCAAGCTTCAGACGAAGAAGTGAATGATGTGTGCTCCCGGCGCCTATTTATTCTATAGTCGCACCGGTAGTTACGTCATGGCTGTCGCCGGCCAACGAGTTGGGGTTTTTTCAATGTATGCTTCAGACACGGGTCACGACGAGGCGTTCCCCATAGCGACCCCTAGAGGACGCAGTTCGAAGTTCCCATGAAAGGGAACTAGTAAACACATCCATCTTAACCAAAATGGACAAAAAAATTCAGTTTACATATTTAAGTCACTGAGGTCTCAGTGTTGTCTAAGATATTTCAACTTTGGTTGTATTTAATGGTGCTATATAAGTAAAATTGGCATTGACATTAAATCCTTAAAAGATGTAAAAATGAAAAAAAAAAACTTTTTTTTTATACAGGGGTCATATACACTGCAAAAATGATTTTTCGAAGTTGTAAATGAAAAAGTTTAGGCAGAGTACATTTTACTCATTTTATCTAGAAAACACCATTTCAATTTTTCTACTTTCAAAATTTTAATATACTTTTTAGTGTGTGTGTGTGTGTGTGTGTGTATATATATATATATATATATATATATATATATATATACTGTATAGTAGGAATGTAACGATACATGTATTCATACCAAACCATGATTATTTAGTGACTATTTTTTTATTATTTTAGTGACTTTACGGTGTATCAAAGTATGCAAATACATTAACAAGTTACTATATGACTGAAGACCCCAAGTTACAGTAAGAATATGGAGTTAATGCTACAGTATACATAAAAAAGGAGACTGCAGATTCAGATATTTTGGTCTTGGAAGAATCTATTAAGTTTATATTGAAAGCTGACTTTTAATGCAGACTTTAATTAAGTCTGAGCACAGTTTGAGACAACGTTAAGATCTCTTTTGAAGCTCTGAGAGCTTTTGTCTCAAAATGAAATAACTGTAAAACAATATTTGATATTTAAAAGATCTCATTTGTGGCTTTTCTTTGGGTTGAGTTCTCTTAAATATTTAGATTTTTTTTATTATTATCCTGTCTCAGTTTTTTTTTTTTTATTATTTACTGAAATAGTCAGGAGCACCTTTCTGAGGTTAAAAGTTCCTCTTTTCAACACTTTCACAAAACTATTAACATTCATTTATTCAGAGTTGGAGGCGAAACAGTTGTTTCTCTTTTTTCTTCCGTGCAGATAAACGTTTGGTGGGTTTGACAGTTTAATGTGCTATGGAGTTTAAAAGAAACACATTAGCATGTCTGTTTCATATTCAAATGTTTGTAGTAAACAGCAGTTGTGTTAATTGGTTATAGCTGGAGGAACGCCTCAGAGAACCTTTAAGAATAGACCATGTGAAATGACAAATGAGGACAACTGGGAGAAAAGCTGCGTGAAATAAGAGACGGACGGGGAATTGTGTTTTCCCTAGATGCCACCTTTCCAAGACCATCCACCGGTGTAGCTGCCTGTAAACTAGATCTTAAAGTACTTGGACAGGTGTAATGACTCTGGAGAGCAATTCCATATAATTTCATCTGCAAAAAACACAATAAAACCTTATAATAAATCCAGCAGTCCTGATGCAAAAACAACAGCATGTTGCAAACTGCCCATGGTAAAATACCCACACCATCCAGATCATTTTCTGCCATTACAACTGTTTGTTTCAGGGTTGATCACAATAGTGTCACTTATAAAAGTATGAACTATTACAAATGTTTGGCTATGTCAAACACACCTGTCATGAAGTACAAGATATTTACTCAAACCTTCTATTACTGTATTCAAAATAATTACTTAACGATGTTTTAGAAGTGAGTGCAGCACTTAAATGTAGCAGAAGAAAAAATAAATAAATTACAAAAAGTTAAATCTACTGCTAAATTGGTTTTCAATTTAGGTCAAGGTCAAGGTCAGGTTTCTTAAATTCAACTTAAAGCCCCACGATCAATCCATAATCGGAGCCTTAAATTCATTTTTAGCAACCATGACCGGGTTGTGCTGAATACTTTGTCATTGTTTGACTCGTTTGAAGTGAATTTATACTATTAAGATGGCTATTTCTGACTGACTGAATTAATCACATTTGATTAAAAATCACTGATACACACTGCATGACTTCAACAATACTAAATGTATGTTTAAGCGAATTAACCAAATCTGTTGGTGGAATAATTTATTTTGATTAATATTATTACATATTCAGTGAACATGTCAAGCATAATGTGACAATTTTGTCACAGTAATGTACTGTACATTCAAAGCTTAATGCTTTTTGGATTTATTAACAAACGTTTATTTTACCAGGTTAGTCCTTTGAGAAACTTGAAGGAGACTGTGTCAAAATGGCAGCATTTTAATTCTTAAAACAGTACTAACAGAATATAAATATTTCATATTTAGATGAGTCAGTCAGTCACTGCAATATTTTATTTTATTCTAAATTCAAAATGTTTTATTGATATGAAATGCCTTTATTTAAAGGCCCAATTGTGGTGAAATCTAAAAAACTTCAGTCAAGTCAGAATTATGCATCTAAATATTTGAAGAGATTTACGTCATATTCTAACACCAGTTCTACACTTAGTGGCCATTAAAAAAAGAAACATTCATCCACTTAAACCTGCTGTCTACCCTTTAATTAGGCATTTAAGAAGCACTTAAGAAGTTCTTCAGTATTTAACTTTAGACTCCCTGCAAATGCTACAAAGAGAGAGAGACTAATCCAGAGAATACAATAATGAATTCCTTTTGGACTGCACAGATGATAATTTTTCCTCAAGGAGAAAAGCCTCAGAACACAACTATTCATTTGCTCTATCAAAAGATTGGATTCTTATTCTGTGTTGTGTTTTGCTGGCTGGCTGTACCTAATTCCCCTTCTCCATTTTCCAATCTCCTCCTTCCATAACCACTAACAATGAAGGCAGAAATGCTTTATGATTGCGCTTCAGAAAATCAATCAACACATGGCACATCACTGGAGACTGAACAGTTGTACTAAATACAGCAAATAAATAAACTGCTATGAGGGGACAAAAATCAGATCCTATATTCCAGGAAAAAAAGTGTACAGGTATATGCATGGTTAAATACAACCTGCTCTGTCAACAACATATATGTGTGAAATGGTATTAGCAACCTATTTCATTACTGTATTACAACAAGTCAAGTCAAGTCCCTTTATTTATATAGAGCTTTATACAATACAGATTGTCAAAGCAGCTTTACAGTGTTAAACAGGACAAATGTGTGCTGTTAATGCAAAACGACAATAGAAAACAGTCCGTTTTTCAGTTAAAGTCAGTTCATCGTTAGTTCAGTGATGTCATAATCCAGCTCAGTTCAGTTCTCTTCCAATACTGTCTCTGCAATATTGCCAGAAATTGTGTCCCCAACTAAGCAAGCCAAAGGGAGGGGGGGGGGCAGTTCTCCTCTGGCCAGACAAAACCAGCATGGAGATTTCTGAGAGAAACAGTCAGGGGCGTAGAATTTAGTGGGGACGCTAGGGACATGTCCCTACCAATATCCAGCGACTACTAAATTGTCCCTAGCAATAATTTTGATCAAACAATTAAATATGCATGTACGTAACCACTTCTGTTGTAATTTCAGCCACATCTGAAATAGGTCATAGCACTGATATTACCCGAGTTAAAGCATGTTGTCTGCTGTTATGTCCCCTCCAATATAAAAATCAAACCTTCGCCCTAGCTGTTTTATGCTCATCTGCTTCTCCCATTTGTTCTTTTTTACATTGACTATCATTCTATATAGACTAATACAATCAGATACAACAATTATTTCTCAAATATTTATTATAATATACTGATAAATTTAACATTCACTTCAGTGGTATTAGATGACTGAATGCTTTCAAGATGTCCTGTTGAACTGTCTGTCACCAACTGAATTGCAATGATCAGACTATTTAAAATTGAATGAATTAAGCTACAAACTCAATCATAATGCATGTTTTCATCGATCATGAGGTGCAGCTCGTCACATTAATAACTCCAACTCGATTCACTAGCAAAAACCAGATCAAAAGAGACATTCATTTTCGAATTTCGACATTGCTTGTAAGGATTTTAAAAAGCACGTAGTGATGGGTGAATTACGTAGTGATGGCGTATTGAGTACCATTTGTATAACTACAGTTTTACTACAAAAAGCATGGTTAATCTATTCTAGCGTAGCAAAACCATGCTTAATTTGTGGTTACAATGGTTTAACTGTAGCCTAGAAACCATGGTGGGTTTTTTTTAGTAAAACAGTGGGTAATTTTCGTAGGGGATGTTTTGCCAGGTTAACAAAAAAAAAGGAATACATTTACACCTTAAGAAGACACAGGATGAATTTAGAGAAAAGAGCTTTGGATAGTTTCCATATATTTGTCTGGATCAACTTTGAATGAAAAAAGCTACTGTAGCTATAAATAAAGACTTTAGATGACATGAAACTGTGGTCAAAAGTCTATCATAAATGTGAAAATGTTGGGGTGGGGGTGTTGTTGTCAGGGATACTCCAGCTTGTCAGGCCCAATCACCTCACACACCCAATCACAGTCACCGGACTACTTATCAGCGGCACCTGTGGGTTGGGGGGGGGGGGGGGTCTGCTGTTATGTCCCCTCCAATTTCAAAATCAAACCTACAACCTGGGAAACAGTATATACAACATGACAAAAGCCAGGAGTTAATTTTACATCTTAAATGATTTTTTTACACAACGAGACCTGCAAGTGAGGAAGTGTTATTTGTTTATTTATTTTATTTTGCATTACCTGGAATATTCCTGCAATATGTGAGAAACAAATGTAAATTTAAGTTGTTATTCAATGATAATCATCACCAAAATCTGCATTCAAATAAAAAAATGGCAGAAGCAAAGACTTTTAACTTTCAGTTGTTTCTCACGCTTGCTTTTAAAGCAACAAGCTTTTAAAGATGTGGTCACTATAAACTTGCTCAAAATAACATGGGCTTGGAAGATTATTAGGGTGAGTAGAATACTACATTGAAAAAAATTGGTGAAACAATTTTAACTCAATTTTCTGGTAAATTTCCCAATAATTACAAAGAAACAGCAAGCAACACACAAAATGTTGAAATACTAAAAAAGCTTTTTAGTTACTGTTGTACATTTGAAAAGGAAATACTATTCAGTCTTTATACTTCCGAATTTAATGTTTCATTCAGTGTGTTACTTTGCATTTCTTTGTAATTAATTGTTACATTTATTAGCAATTTCGATGTTTTTCCATGTTCATTTTTGTATTTCTTTTAATATTCATGAAGTTGCATTGGTTATATTGAAAACCATAGCATGCAAAACACTATTTTGCATCACTTACACACCATAATGTAAATTATCATAAAAACTAACTTTCACATTCACATCACCTAACAACTTAAACAAAAGAGCAACTTCACCTGTCTCCATACATCCAAAATACGTTTCTAGACATTACAAATGTTCTGGCCAACAAATCCACTCCATTGAGAGTGAGAACCAATTCTAGATCTCTAGACCCACATTTCAATCACAACTATCATGACTGTCCTTCACAGCCACAGGCGTCGTGAGAGATCGGCCCACTGAAGCCAGCCCATGGAGAGAGGCTGGTTTTTCACAGAACCTTGCTTTGATTTGAAGGTCAGCCATTGGTTCGCATTTTTCACACGAGTGCAACATCAATTCTTCAATTGTATATCATTCTTATTATTCCAGGACTTTGTATGTTTCTTGACAAAGACGTGTATGTGAGTATAGCGCATGTGTGTCTTCCCTCAGCTATTCTCTGAGCTATGGAAACAATCAGCTGCTTGAGTCCTGAATACAGGAGATAGCAGAATTGGCTGTGAGAAATGATCTTTGCCGTTGAGCAGAATACCTGCTCATCTCTCACCGTCTGCACAGAGCCGCCCCAGCCAACACTTCACACCGCCGCAGAGACATAACCTACACCGAGCTGCATTTGTCCTTGAATCTCTCTTTCATTATAGCTCTCACTCTGTGATTGACAAAATGTTTCCGAAGGACATGATACACTTACACTGTAGAACATTACATTTACATTTACATTTAGTCATTTAGCAGACGCTTTTATCCAAAGCGACTTACAATTGGGTGATACATAAAGCGATTCTTCTTAAGAGGCAAACAGACACAGGAAGTGGTTGTAATACCAAGTTCTTAGACATTGTTCAAATAAGTACAAGCTAGAAAGAGAAGGAATAAATAAAGAGAGAGAGTTTTTTTTTTTTATGATGAAGTCAAGTAGCTTCGAAAGAGATGGGTTTTCAGCTGTCGCTTGAAAATTGTCAGGGATTCAGCATTCCGGATAGGGGTGGGAAGATCGTTCCACCAGCCAGGAATGGTGAACGAGAATGTTCTGGAAAGTGATTTTGAGCCTCTCTGTGATGGTACCACGAGGCGTCGCTCACTAGCGGATCTCAGACTTCTGAAGGGGATGTAGATTCGTAGTAGTGAGTGGAAGTAGGCGGGTGCTGAGTCTGTGGCTGTTCTATATGCAAGCATCAATGTCTTGTCAATGTAGAAAATGTAGAAACATCAATGTAGAAACATAAAGAGCCACTGCGTTTCAGTCAATCACTGCGTGAACTCTTCATCATTGTCATCATGAAATCTCTGAGAGAACTGAGAAAGAGAGTGAAATTACTTTTGAATGGCAGGTGAAAATGAGAAAATGAAATAAAAACAATAGCAATAGACACAACAATTGTAGTAATATATTAATTTTTCTTTCATATATATTTTTTCTTTAAAATAAATTATTACTTTTATTCAGCAATTAAAGGTGTTTTTATTGTTACAAAAGATTTCTATTTCAAAATAAATGCTGTTCTTTTGAACTTTATATTCACCAAAGAACCCTGAAAAACTGCATCATGGTTTCCACAAAAAATATTAAGCAGCACAACTGTTTTCAACATTGATAGTAATGAAACGTTTCTTCAGCAGCAAATCAATATATTAGAATGATTTCTGAAGAATCATGTAATACTGAAGAAATAAATGAAACTTTAAAACATATTCAAATAGAAAAAAAGCTATTTTAAACTGTAATAATATGACACAATATTAATGTATTTTTGATCAAATAAATACAGCCTTAGCAAGAATAAGAATCTTCTTTCAAAAGCATTTTTTTAAATATCTTGTCAACTCCAAACTTTTGAATAGTAATGTATTGCTAATGCAATAAGTGTGGATATAAATAAAATATATCTTATAATTTAATAAATAATAAATAAACTGAACCTTTTTTTTTATGTTTGTAATGGAAAAACTAACAATATATTCTAAAGATGATTAAAAAAAATGCTTTCAACAAAGACTGAAACAAATGGTTGACATATAGAATATAACAATCTCAGCTAAAAAAAAATTGATGATATGAGTAATTATCCCCTTTTTGTATATGTTCTTCTAAGTTACTTGTATGTGTGTGTGTGTGTGTGTGTGTGTGTGTGTGTGTGTGTCTTATAATCTTTGTGTCCTGTTTGTCTTTTGCTAAAAAACTAATAAAAACAAATTTACAAAAATTGCTGAATGTTGCCAATTCAGATAATATATACAGGTAAGTCAAGAAACTATGCCAAAGAAAATAAAACTTGTTAAATTGAAATTATAGTTTCCATGAATGTGGTATGTTGTGAATGGTTAACCTTCAGGTTTGTGGTATCTTGGGAACTGACTGTTCAGCACAGCTTTTCCTGCATATGAGTGCATATGAGGACATGAATGGTTGGTTCTAAGCTTAATTTGAGACTAAATACATTAGCAAAAATTATCCTCACTCATCAAATGATTTGTAAGGGCAGTAACTGCCAATGCATTTCAGAAAGAGAAAAGAAAAGCATATTCACCAAAATAATATGCATAAGCAGACTGCTATCTTGACCTGATGTTGAGCTCCAGACTGAAGACCAGAACAGACAGAGCGAGACAAACTAATAGTGACTGATGTTTAGAATGCGTCCCTCTCATCTCTGGATCTCTCATCTTTCTCTTCTCTCATTCCTTCAGACTGACAACCAATACGCTTTGGTAAACAGCCCAAAAAAAATGTGCAGGGCCAGATTCATTCATGTGTTTGAAGGTGGCCAATTATTGCTCCTCCTTGATAGCAGGCAGAAAAAAAAAGAGGAATTTGATTGGAATGATAGAACGGAAATGGGAGCAGACGAGGAGGGTGAGACAGAGTGACAGAAAGTAATTACCCCAGAGAAAATAGGAGGAATAGAAGGAGCGGCACTGCCTCAGTGGAGGTGCCGAAGATTTAATGTCCGAATGATCATGAAAAATCACCATCATCTCATGAATACACAGGAAAAGACGCCGTCAAGAGACAGAACGATGGAGTGTGACACAGGATGAGAGAGAGAGAGAGAGAGAGAGAGAGAGAGTGCAAACCAGGAACATGTAGCAATGATACAACAACATCCAAACAGCAAAATATAAAATAAATCACTGCAATCGCATTGTAGAGTTTCACTCTCCACAATCTTGTAATATTACATACACAAAGTGCAAGGATGGGAAATTACCACAAATTGCTTAATTGCACTGCAGATATGCACCCATTTGTTCTGACAGGACTACTGTTCACGAGAAAAGATTTTTGGATGACAGGAAAAAGTAAAAGAAAATGTCATTTGTTTTTGGGGTCAGTAAGCTTTTATTTTTCTATGAAAAATTACTTTTATTCATCCAAGGCCCATTAAACGAATAGTTCACCCAAAAATGAAAATTTGCTGAAACTTTACTCATCCTCAGGTAATCCAAGATATATATGAGTTTGTTTCTTCAACCGAACAGATGGATCCTCTGCAGTGAATGGGTGCCATCCGAATGAGAGTCCAAACAGCTGATAAAAACATCCCAATAATCCACAAGTAATCAACAAGACTCCAGTCCATCAATTAATGTCTTATGAAGTGAAAAGCTGTGGGTTTGTAAGAAACAAATCCATCATGAAGTTGTTTAACTTCAAACAGCGTTTTCTGGCAAAGTCCTCTATTCATAATATTGCTTTTTCCAGAGAAAAAGTAATCTCGTCTGAATCAGGTGAGAAATATGAACAGATCAAGCACTGTTTACAAGCAAAAAGACTCCAAAAACTGTTCTAAACAAATATATCTGTGGTTTTTGATGAGAGAGGACACATTTTCACATGGAGAAAGCATTACTATGGATTATGGACTCATATTTCGGCCAGAAGCAACTGTTTCAAGTTAAACACTACAACTGCATCCAACAGTTTCCCTCTCCACAATCTCGTAATATTAAACACACAAAGTACAAACACGGGAAATTACTAGAAATTGCTTAATTGCACTGCAGAATTGTACCCATTTGTTCTGATAGGACTACTGAACACAAGAGGCTATATTCCAAACCACTTGCACGGTTAAACTCTGCCAACAGCTCATTGGGATAGTTTTAAATGATTATTTTTAAGAAGTTATAAATGAACACTTCAGATCCTAATGGTGTCATCCATAGCATGGCCCAGACCGAAATCATGGATCATGTCCTAACCTCACTAGGAGGGGTGAGAGATTAGCGTAATGCGCCGTCCTCTTGCAGCTAGGAGACAAATAACTCCAACAAAGCCGTAATTACCCAAACACCCAGAGCACGCTAATTAGCATACCTGCCACGTATTGGCTCACATCAAAAGAAAGTGCCCCCCAGAGGAGGCTCATGGCAACGCTACCCATATTTCAGTGACCAGGTTAGCACTCATGCCGTCTCAATGACCAGTCTCATCTGCATTAAACTGACTGATGTTATATTAGGTGTTTTCAAACTGGAGGACACAAGGGTGTGCAAAGGAGGTCCGTGGAAAAAAGAAAGTTTCTCTATTATAACATAAGTAAATATTTATCAGAAATTTTAAAAAATATTTTCAAGATAATTATATTTCATATTAAGCAATAATTATATTATCTTTTATATTACAATATTGTATAGAAAAATATATATTTTATTGGTATTACAAAGTAAACGTTTACCAGAAAATATTTTACAGATAATTATATTTTATAATGTATGCGATAATTATATTATCTCATATTATAATATTGGATAAACAAAATATTAATGCAGTACAAAGTAAATATTTACCACAAAATATTTAAAGTATTTCTCAAATAATACATGATTAATTTGTTTTGGCTTTAGTTAAATAACCAAAAAAGCTAATAATTTAACCTTGAAAATGTGGGGGTCCTTCACATCAAATCATTTGAAAAACCATAAATAGTAATACTGAAAAAAGAAAAATTACCAATTTAAGGCTGAAGGCCTTCTCTGTTGCTCTCTAAAGACAAAAATGGCATTGTTTTTTTCTTTACCAATTTTAGATGTTTAACTTAGGTAACAGCAGGTCCTGGTATTACTTACCTGCTTCTCTGAATTTGGTCCTTTGTCCTTTGCTTGGTTGTTTGCTTGTGTTTCCAATAATTTTCATGCCTGTATTTGGCTGATGCATCAAGTTTTAACATCTTTCTTTCCACGATGCACAGCTAGACATACACTGAAAGAGAAATAAACAAGGGAAAATCAACTGTACTTCCTTCCAGTTGACACTGAATAAATATTAACATCAACTAGAATCAACTGAGTTTGTATTAAGCAATGTGATGGGTTCACTTTAATAAAAATCATGACTCTATGAATCTGAACTCTAGGCGGCATTGTTTGAAAATATATACATAACATTGCTGGAATCAATCAAACAATTATATAGATGAAGTAAAATGCCTCTTTAAAGGCTGACAATCTTTATTTTAAAGCACAAAATCTCTCCAAAACCTAAAAATTGACCAAAACTCATTATACACTGTTCACAATTAATATGATATTTTTTGGGGAATACAGAAGAATTCATATCAAAGAACAAACGGATCAGTTTTCAATTAAATTACAATGAACAAGAACTAGAGTTTAGTAGAATTAAATGACACAAAATGCCATTAAAGTACACACTACAGTCCAAAATAAAGAACCACAACCGAATCACTGAGTAAGTGATTGAGTACTTGTTCAGAATCATCAGGACCATTTGTTTGAATCAAATCAAGTGATTCATTTAAAATATCTGACTGAAAAGAGTGACTCGCTCACAAATCAGAAATGGCTACTTCTCTCACAAACTCTCCAGAATTTGATATTTTTAAGTGACCTATTCCTTTAAGTAAATAGCAAATGATTATATTGTTTCCAAGACATGAACAATAACAGGGAAATGCAAGTACCACAGCTGCTTGTCCTCTGAGAGACAAACCAATTAGTTTGATTAAAGCAACACTGCGCTAGTCCTTGAAGAAGTGCATGATATTGACCTTTCAAGGTCTCACTAAAACTTATTCTATTACACAAGTGGCATCCCAGCTCACCATGTGTCAATAGTTATATTTCTCCAGCCAGGACGCTGGCATTTATTCCATGTATGAGGAACGAGGGGTATTAGCTTCTCTGATATTAAAATATTTAATGATCCTCTTCTTGCAATGCCATTCGTCTAGTAAATCACTGATCATTATTCGTCAAGTAATGCATGATAGACTATAGCTGTCCACACATTTCTGTTCACTGCATGCAACAACAAAAAAACCTCTGTAGATGGACAGCAAGAGTGTTTGTGATGGTGGGGGATGATGAGATTGTCCTGTCTGCCTCTTATAGTATTGGATGAGATGTGACAGCAATGCTTCATAGCACCATCTGGCTCTGGGGATAAAAATCATCAATGCTAAAACCTCCCCAACAAAGCAAGTAATGAATGAAGAGGCTCCTTTGCCAAGGAGATGTACAAAGACTGGCCCAAACTTTCTCATGTCCCATTCTCCTCTCTCTGTTGTTTATGCAGGAGAATGATAAACAGCACCAGCCGAACAGAACAGACCCAAGTATTTGCCCACAGCTCAGTCCAGCTCATTCGGAATTTCACATCACAAAAACCAGCAACTTCCTCAAACGAGCCAAACCATAATGCAGTTAATAAATTCCCATCTGATTAATTAAAGAAAACATAAAATCTTAATATATAGTGGGGTCCAAAAAATTACTCTAAAAGTTTAATTTTAAATAAATATTTTATTTAAATAAAATGTTTTTAAAATGTATTTTTAATTTATTTATGTTGTAGTGAAGATGTAAATTAAGGAGATTACATATTTAGATATTTATTTTAGAAGATATATATTTTATATATTTTAGGATATGAATTTTTAAAAGGTTTTACACCGAAATAAATCAGTATGCATCCAATAAGAATAATAAAAAAGGTATTTATCAAGAATAATATCTAAACAAACCGTGGGGTCCAAAGACTATGCTGAAAATTGAACTTTATATATTTTAAATAAATCAATCAATCAATTATTAAAATAAAATAAATACATACAAAGATGAATAGTTAAATTATATAAAGCTAAATTTTAAAAAGTTAAATAAATACGAATAAATAACATTTATTAATTTAGAATATATTTAAGATATTTTTAAGATAAGGTTTTACACATAT
>NW_015557049.1:1528635-1553821 GCF_001515605.1 Sinocyclocheilus anshuiensis | reverse complement strand
AAAAGGTTTTACACAAATTAAAAAAAAAAAAAAAAAACATACATACATATAAATAAATAAAAAAAGCTTAATATATATATATAGCCAACTAATTCAAAATAAAGCATTTTACTAACGGTCTCAGACATTTGGGCCCCAGTAAACAAGAAATGTAATTCATAGAATTATAATTCTGACCATTTAGTGAGATGGTTACTATAAGCTATACATTGCATAATTGCAATAAGTACAACAAGACAACTGAATTATTGATTAATTATTGATCAACATTAGTGACTTTCAACCATTTAACAGAGCACAGAATCAAACAGTGAAGATGCTGGTGTTTATAAAACACATTTTCTATGAAGGATACAAGTAACACTGCAGAATGTGGCGTAAAGAAGGAATCTAATAAGAAACGGTCTTTACGTCAGAAGCTTGCATGTCATCATTTAAAAAGCTGCCTTTGTAGGCAACTCACTAACTGTTGCGGTCTGTATCTACTGAATACATTATATAGTCCACAGCATTTAACTGCAGAAAGTCACAGGCTACATCTCCCCTAAACCTGCATATAAAGTGATTTTGGACATCAGTTTGAGTATGCATCAGTGAAACATGTCACCTGTCAAAATGTTTCCTTCAATTCCAGTTTCATTAGACTTTAAAACCAAACAATAGCTAAGCACTAAAATGATTATATCTTCCCTCAGTCACAGTGTAACATTACACTGTAATTCATTAATTTTCATCCATTTATCTCAATATCTGTTAATTAGGCCAAGCAAGAGAAAAGCTAATGATCAACATATGTTGTTTATTAAACACCAGAAAGGTGGCAGAGTCCATTTGCAGTTTCTGCAGTCACTTCTGTTAAAAGTTTTTGAAAAGTTATTTATATCTTGTTCTTATCTAGATGATGCAAACTGGCAATAATGATCAAATAAAACATTCTCATGATATTCATTAAAAAATATTATTGAAGACATAATTTCGTAGATAGTCTACAGTCAGTTTATGCAGTTCAATTAATTCCTGAAACAACAAATTTACTCCAATTGAGGTAAAAATAAATAAATAAATAAACAAATAAAATAATAAAAATAAATGTTATTTAGATGGCTATATAATAGTCAAAACCACACACATTTTTGTTTTCAAGATTTATTTGGCATCAAGATGATGCTTTTATTAATTGATACTGTGCTAAGTGCATTTCTGATTTATACAGATCACACATAGAATCTCAATTTCCACATTCAATTTATGGGGAAAAAGACTAATAGCAGAGAGCTTGAGCAGTTTTATCTCACTCCATCTATGCCAACATGCTACACAACAATGCATGAAATATGCATTCATATTGATTTTACACCCACTCTGAATGAATTAACCTATATCATTGATTTACACACATCCATACTCTCAAAACGCACCCATATGCCTGGAAAAGAAAAAATATAAAATGATACTGGCTAAAATATATAATTTATATAAAAAGTAACACTAACCTCCCTTTCACTATCTGTTCACACATGATGAGATGTTTTATGTGGGACTTTTGATGAGGAACCGACTATTTCTAATTGTGAGCAATCTCAGTCTACCCAATCATTGACTACCTTTACCTTAACAAATCCATCTCTAATTGCTGATTTAATACAGAAATCGAATTCCTCTTCAAGCCGACTAGACCCTGCACCTACTTTTCTCCTGAAACACTGTATCCCTGTTATTTCTGCCTCAATCTCACACCTCATCAACATGTCTTTCATTTCTTCCACTGTTCCTATCTCACTCAAGACTGCTGCTGTTACTCCTATTCTCAAAAAACCGAATCTGGATCCTGTAAATCTATCCAACTACCGTCCAATCTCTAACCTGCCATTTGTATCTAAAATCATGGAAAAGACTGTTGCCTCTCAGCTGCAGTCATTTCTAGCTCGCAACAATCTCTTTGATATTTTTCAGTCTGGTTTTCGCTCACGGCACAGTACGGAAACTGCTCTAGTAAAGGTTGTCAATGATCTATTACTTTCTGGAGACTCAGGCAGTTTATCAATCCTTTTATTACTTGACCTCAGCTCAGCTTTTGATACTGTTTGTCATAAGATATTACTATCTCGCCTTGCAGAGGTTGGCATCTCAGGTTCTGCATTATCCTGGTTCTCCTCATATCTCACAGATAGGCAATACTTCATCTCACTGCACAATTCCAAGTCTCCCACTGTTTTGCTCAAACAGGGTGTTCCCCAGGGCTCAGTTCTCGGACCATTATTATTCATCCTCTACATTCAGCCTCTTGGCCAAATAATTCATCGTAATGGTTTTAACTACCACTGTTATGCCGATGACATCCAGATATATACTGCTTGTCAACCAGATTCTACCCATTCGATGGCATCCTTATCTTCATGTGTCAGTGAGTTAAAGGATTGGCTACATTCAAATTTTCTTAGTCTGAACTTGAGTAAAACTAAAATTTTAATAATTGGTCCCCCATCTGTAATAAAAAATAAAATTGATGTTTCTAGCTTTGACCTTGACGCTATTTCTATTTTCCCATCGGCTACTGTTAGAAACTTAGGTATCATTCTAGACCCATCACTGACCTTGGATGACCACATTAGCAAACTCTCCAAAGCTGCTTTTTTTCAACTACGTCGAATTGCGCAACTTCTTCCTTTCCTCAGTAGAAAAGATGCGGAATCATTAGTGCATGCATTTATTACCACTCGCCTTGACTATTGTAATGCTCTTTTCTCTGGCTTACCAGCTCACTCCATCGTTCGTCTGCAGTACATTCAAAATTCTGCTGCCAGATTATTAACTTCCACAAAAAAATCTGCTCACATCACCCCTATTCTATTTAATCTTCACTGGTTGCCTGTATCTATTCGTGTGCAATACAAAATTCTTCTGCTCACCTTTAAGGCACTCAAAGGTCTTGCTCCCTCCTATCTTTCCGACCTACTTTCTTCTTATATACCTTCTCGCGCACTCCGGTCTTCTAATTCTGAACTTCTTTGTGTACCTAGGTTCCGCCTATCTTCAATGGGCGGCAGGTCCTTCTCTGTTACTGCACCCAAACTTTGAAATTCACTTCCCCTGGCACTCAGAACAGTCACCTCTTTCAGTGAATTCAAATCAAAGCTTAAAACTTATTTGTTTAATCAACACTATCACTAATTTACATTGTGTATTTGTCTGTTTTGTTTTTCTATTTCTGTCTTTTCTACATAATCTGTGTTATATGCAACTGCATTATTTGTAACTGAATTGGGCAAATGTCCAATGAAATTGTTTCTTTGTAATCAGTATTTGTTGCTTTGGTGTACCTTGTAGAGCGTCCTTGAGCTTGGGAAAGGCGCTATATAAATTAAACATATTATTATTATTATTATTATTATGAAATCTAGTGCCAAATGTGCTGCAGCCTGCAGGACATCCCACACTGGGCTGTTGTGATCACACAACACTAGCAATAGATATATTGTCTGATCCACCAAGGATCAAATGAACGATTTCAAGCAGAGAAGTAAATGATTTGCCGTAGGGACGATACAAGTACATGGACATTTCAAAGTGTTTAAGAACATCTCAACTATTCAAACCTCAACATCAGATTCTGTCAATGTATACATTTACTATTCAAACGTTTGATTTTTTTTTTTCTGAAAGAAATTAGGACTTTTTTCAGTAAATTCATAAAAAATGACAATAAAAAAACTTTTATTTTCATCATGTTCATCCTGAAAACAATTATAATAATTATCCTGCTTCAACAAAAATATTAGCAAGATCAAATAAGAATAAAAATATCACAAAATATCACTTTTTAATATCACAATTTACTTTTCTAACAGTTATAAGTATATATCTCACAATTCTGGCTTTTTTCTGTAAATTCTGAGTTTACCTCTTGCAATAACATTTTTTTTTCTTTGGCCAGAAAAAAAAAATAAAAACAGTAATTGCAATTTTTTTTCACTATTGTCACTTTCTCATAATTGCAATTTTATATCTTTCAATCCTTTTACTCAGAATTGTGCAAGAAAAAGTGTGAATTGTGAGATATAAACTCAGAATTGCAAGACAAAAAGGCATAATTGTGAGAAAAAAAGTTGCAATTACATTTTTGTCAGGATTGGACCTGTTTTGTCATGTGTTTCAGTTCCTGATTTGCCTTATTTGGTCATGTTCCTGTCCTTGTTTAGTTTGATTATGTTCCATTGATGTCACCTGTGTTCCCCAATCATCCCCTGTATAAAAGTCCTAGTCTGTTCAGTTTGTGTTTGTCAGGTCTACTCGTTCTCTATGTGTGTAGGCTCAAGCGCCCATTGTGGATTATCTCCTGTGTTTCTTGATTAAAGACTGTTAAACGTTTCCTCAACAGCATAGCGTGACAAGTTTCATTCATACTGTGGTGTAAACAAGTGTCCATAGTTTTCAACATTGTTCGATATTAAAAAGAAAAGTTTCTTGAGCACTGAATCGGCATGTTAGAATGATTTCTGAAGGATCATGTGACACTGAAGACTAGAGTAATGACTGTTGAGAATTCAGCTTTACATCACAGGAATAAATTGCATTTGAAAATATATTCAATTACAATTATAAGATTAAGGCTTAAATGATATTAATAGCCTAGAGAAAGCTATTTTACATAAGGGGGAATAACATGATCAACTGAAACTACTCATTCTCCCAAACGCTTTCATTTGTGCAATAAATTAAGACCACTAAACCGTAATGACACTGGTTATCAAAAACTTAGCAAAACAGGAACTGGCATTTTCATGGTTTAGAAAACATAAATCAAATTATAATGTAGCTGATATATCCCATCAGGAGGAGAATATCTAAAACAAATTCTTTCAGCTAGTGGAACTGCTCTGAAATGTCATTGACATGAATGGGAACGTTTCTAGCTATTACAGACGTCCTTGCTTAGAGCAGTTTTAACAATGCTTGTGACTAATACATTTAACTGAAATGTTTCTGCCTTGGTGTTATTGCATCAGAGGTCAATAGCCATTGATCACCTCAGGCTCAGTTATGGATCAGACATAAAGGAGAAATTTAATAAAAGGCCCATAAAACAGTAACATAGAGCAAGCATCGACACGCAGCATGTAATCGATCCTAAAACGCTCCTGCAGATATGATCTGAATGTATATGTTGGTGCTATAAGCTGAATTGAATTTTAAGTTGACGTTTATTGATCAAACATGATTCGACTTAATCTGGAGTGTGAACTGAACACCCACATGCAAGTCAGCACTTAAACCCAGCAGGTCAAATCAGTAAGAGACTCTGACTAATCAACTAAGAGCGTGTAAACACCGCTCTATTGGTTTTATTCCATCAGTTTTGCATCATTACACCCTCCCAGGCACTTGATACCCTCATATATGATTAAACCCTCTCCCCCATCAGTAACCACATACTGAGAGCCAATTCTATGTCCCACCCTCTTGAAGTGATCCAACAATCAGAATATTTACGAATGCAGCTCTTTACGAACTACATTAAACTGATGCTGATTTAGACACTAGCCCAGTTGTTGATGATTATGTTCAGAGTAAACAATGAATATTCATTGCAAGCTAGTAATCACTGACCATGTTTACAAGCACATAATTTCCCTTTATTCTGAAAAAGAGACACGCATACATCGCAGCTAAAGAAAGATTCCTGTAAACATGGTAATAAGCATATTCTGAATAAATTAAGAAATGCACATATAACTTTAAAATAAACATTTAAATAAAAAATCAAATAAATAAACAAATGGCATTGTTTATTAAATGTTTCCAAAACATGAATTAATAAATCAAATAAAAATTGTATTTAATAATATTTAATATAAATTTTCTTCTATCATTATTATTATTATTATTATTATTAATACATGCTGTTATCAATACAAAAACACTAGAACAGCTAAATTAAGCTAATACTGTGGATATTTTTTTTTTTACAAAAAAGAACAAATTAATAATAACAATAATAATAATAATAATAGGGTCATTACGTGTCAAATCAACCAAATTTCAGAAACTTCCCAGGCTCAAATTTTTTATTTTTTCTGTGCAAAGACAAACATAAATAGAGATGAAAGCCAACATATTAAATGTCACAGATGTATATTTACTGAATAATCCGCTATTTTATAAAGAGAGGTCAAAATGACAATTTTCACCTGAGATTTGGAGCCAGTTTACAGGGGTGTAAAAATTACTTTAGAACACTGGCAGCATCATTATTTTATTTTTACACAGAGATTGGTAGGTCTATTAGTAAAATCTGTTGACTTCAGCAATCTTTGTTTCATTATATGACAATGATGACAGTTCGAAAGTGGCAAAAAAGCACTTATTGTGTTTTTTGCCTCAAGTTTACATTCCTGTAACTCAAGAAGTATTAAATATATCTTAATATCCTTTTAGATTCTGGTTCTTAACAAACTTTCCTTTTGTTATCTTCATCGTAAAGGCCCTCAATGGTTCAGTCCCTGAGATATGGAGATCTGAATGTGGTTTCATGAGTAAACTGGACAATTGTACACATTTTCATTTGTCAAAAACCAAATGTGGGTCCTTTTACATAGAGCTAATACATTTTATACTCTTTTAAAGAGGAAGCTCTGAAGAACAAATAATGTTGGAAGACATGTATCCCGTGATTTTCTATCAACATGATTGCTTAGAGCATTACCATAAATATAAATACCATAAATATACAATAAAAATTGCCATAAATTGTCACGATCTGCTACGGTGCGGGAACACGGAGCAAGGAACGAGGAGACCAAGAGTACAGAAACCAAGGAATTTAATAATCTTCACGGGGAAAAATCACACGTAGCACTGTAGACACAAACAATACCGGACGCTGGACCACACACACAGGGAACACTATTTATACACACAGGAGGAGGGGATGACGAGACACACCTGGGAGCAATGAAACATCATGGGAAACACCTGGGACAAATTAAACATGGGAAAGGAAGGCACATGAGGAAAACAACCACAAAACACGGAACAGAGTCTGACATAAATATACTTTTTCCAACGTTTGCAAGCCTGTTACTCTAAAAGTATTCAAGATATTTTAATATCCTTCTAGATTCTCATTCTTAATAAACTTTCCCTTTGAAATCTTAATTTTCAAGTTCATTCCCATAGATATGGGGATTTCAAAGCAGCTCCATGTTCAAATTGTTGAATTTTACTTATTTTCAGTGATCGAAAACCAAATGTGGTTCACTTAAAACTAGAAATGTATCTTGTTTCCTTCTATCAAAAGAACTGCATAAAACATACTGCATAACACAAAACTGCATAACTCTCTGAGTACCAAAAAATACACTGAAAATAGTTAAGGCACATCAAATTGCTCTCAAAGGTGTATTTATAAGAATCTGTATTTGAATCAGTTTTAGGGATATTATTTTGTTCATTTTAACAACTTCAAACGTGCAGTATTGTAACTACAAGTTAACGCATTGACATCCCGATATCTGTGAGACTGGACAATATAGGGTCTTAAAAATGAAGACTCCAAAAGAAAAGTTTCATAAGAACAAGAATCTAAAATGAAATTAAGATATCTTTAACACTTCTTGAATTTTAGATTTGTAAACTTGTTTGGCACTCAGAGAGGTGTGTTGTATTCAATTGTTTTAATAGAGAGGAAACAAGATACATTTCCAGTTTCAGTAGATAAAATCTTTGTCATTATTTTATCTTTGTGATTAAAAATAAGAACAATGATACACATTACAAATACACATAATATACAAATTAGCTTTATTTTTATATTTATATATTTACAGTAGGTGTGTTTGGCAGTAGTATTCAACAAATTGAATGAACAAATATAAAAATAAAACACTATATGCACTTCACTGTATAAATTATACATTGATTCTTATTAAAACAACTGTATTAAAGTTCTTCAGTCAAGAGCAGTGAGTAATTTTTTGTTGTTTTATTAACATTAGAGGGATAGTTCAGCGGTTCTCTGCACATTTTGTATGTATCTCTTATCTCTTGGTTCATGTGTGTTTTTCAAGCCATATCCAGGTAATAAAAAAAGCATTTGAATAAAGCAGTGCTAACTCACATAGCATTTATTATAGTTGGCTATAGAAATTATAAAATGTATCTTCTGCCTTACTCTGTGATAAAAATGGAAAAAGTGTTTGTAGTATATAAACAAATCATAAAATTGCCATTAGGGATATATATAATATAGGGAAAATATAGAATACAAATGATTGGTTATTGTGTGTATTTGATTTCTCAGCCAATTAAAAGTAAGAGATAGGATGATGATAATAATAATAATAATAATAATAATAATAATAATAAAACCTGTCAAAATTAGACAAAAAAAAAATGTATTATTATATTTGACATTTCTGACCCCTCACTTCTGAAATGATGGGGCTCGATATTACCATTTGCCCGTCACTGTATGTCATGGGAGAAACAGTCAGTTACAAGTAGAGATGTACAATTCTGGATAAACTGAGAATCACATTTTTTTGTTTCAAATAGAGATCATGATCCTCCCACAATTCTGAACAGACAATTAAACAAAATAGCATGCAGTTTACTCGAGGTTCTGACAAAATGTTAACTCTGCAGTCTAATTATTTATTTATTTATTTTGAATTATTGCAAAATCTGAACTTCTTCTGTGGCTAATATTAATTTCATAATGATCCTTACTCCATGAAGGCAAGCAGCAGAAGTTAAGTGAGAGTGTGCAAATACTACTGGCCCATTTTTTGGGTGAACTAAATATGCAAGACTAGTTTTACATGTCACTGTTTGCAACACAGGCCATTCATCCTTTGCTGGGCTGCTTCAAAAAAAATTGGGGGCATAAATTTAGAGTATACCCACTTTTCAAAGCACCACCAAATCAGACTTTAGTACCTCTTTTTTACTTTGGGATCAGGTTAAATACTGATTTAAAATCATAACAACATATAGTTTAATAGCTATAATACTGTTTTTGAAATCAAATCTTCACATACTGTAGCTATGACAGGAACCACTGGAATCTAACAATCCCTTGGGGGGGAAAAAATGAACCCAAATAGAAAATAAAACAGTTATCGAATAAGCATGTGTCCTATTCTTTGTCCTAATCTCCTGAAACCCCACCTTCTCACGGGCCACGATTTGTCGATAATGTACAATGCCTGCATGTTATTGGTCAAACTACTTTTCGATCATTACCTTCAGCAAGTATGAAAACAGGAAAAGAAAGGATATTTTAGGCAATATAGAAATCCTGGCCAGGACGCGTTCGGAAAAAAGGGCACGTGTGGTCATCCTAGGGTTATAGTGATTAAAATTTGACTCAAACTGAACGAATGCTAGTCAAACCCTCTCTGATGTTAGCAAAAGCTATGATGTAAGCAAATCAATAGCATACTCTAAAGACCATCTACTAAACAAATCATCTGTCAAGACTCATATATCTGCTAACGACTTTTACCTCATACAAAAACATGGATACAGAGATGAGTTCAAGATGAGTTATCAATATTTTTGTTCCATTTTCCCCGAAGAGACAAACTGCAATGTTGAAATGTTATATCGCAGTTCATTTTGTCATCTTTTACACTCGCACACAAATGTCCTCAAAGCTAACACACATGGACTAAAAGTCAGCTCAGAGTCACGTACACTCAGAGCTCCTGCTGTTCAGAGTCTTACTCAAAGACTGTAGATTGTGAAAAGGCTGATCTGAGACCTAAAAGGGTTTTAAAATACGTTCAAGAACAGCATGAGGTGATGAGGTACTGAGCTTAAAGCTCACAGCTAGTCACCAGATGGTTGCTGGGGTAAGAAGTCACCAGTGCCATTGAAAAAAAGGCATCTAAAATTTCTCCAGAGAATTGTTGCCATAATAAATAATATATAATAGGTAATAACTAAATCTATTACGACAATCTCGAATAAAGTGAAAATGAACTGAAAAGTGTTGAATGCGGCATTCAATTTAGATCTGATCCATGTTGCATCATATTTCTTTTGATGTATTTTTAGTGTTGGGCATTATAACCATCACACTCGATTCCGTTGAGCTTATGAATGCAGTGGCCAATCAGAGTCGATCAGATTACTCATCGCTGAAACGCTGAAGTTCAGTTCAGTGCACGCGCTCGCTGACTGAATTCTGCACTCTCGCGAAATCTCTCATCGTAAAGAAAGTCAGAAAGAGCTTTATTGCCAAGTATGTTTACACACACAAGGAATTTGAAGCTTCCAGTGCAGAAGAAAGTACAGACATAAATAGGAATTACACAGTAGAGATTAAATATAACACTAATATAAGAAACACAGAACATTAAATAATGCAATATAATACAGAAGTAAAAATATAGAGAAAAACATATATAATTGTTTTAATGAATGTACAGATATGTAATTTACAAGTGTACAGTTTATGTAGTTTACAAATGTATAATTTTCAGATGCTACGTGTAAATGTGTCAGTTATGATGGACAATGTATAGTTATGAAAGTTTTAATTGTTGAGGCTGCATAAAAAATGCATGTCCCCTACCAACATATGTGCACCTCATACTCGAACTAGCAGCAACATATTACACATAACAAAACGAATAAACACGTACAGCTGCCACTTCCTTCAGCATCTCTTAACAGCCTTTAAAAGTATCATAAAATCCTCGGCTGAATGTATTCGTTCCAACAGCTCTCACGTTTCTCTGCGGTAAGTATGACACCCTGAGGCCTGACAAATTTATGCTTAAGTTTATTGGCTGCAGTAAAAGACAAGTGAAAGCCTCCTGCCCTTGTCATCTTTAGTGGAGGATCCGTCCTGTCCGTGTAAATGTCTGTGTAACTTACAACCTCGTTTGATTTCAGTGCCATCATGACACCTGCATTCTCTGAGCCACTTACGAAATGTGAGCCTATCATGTGTTGGCACGATCAAAGGGAAGGGTTATGGGTCTCCTCCGGTGGGCTAGGTCATCATGACATAAATTGCATCTCTAGAGCATGTTCAACAGCTTCAATTCAAACTGTCACTCTCACCTGAATAGAATCTTAAGTCCTTGAATTATGGATCTGTGAGGAAAGTCACAAGAGCAGCTGAATTCGCACTGTAATTTACCCACAAACACACTCATGAACAGACTAAAAGACAAGGGCAATTGAAACAGGAGCTATTACTGGAGTCTGGCATGCTGCTATAGAAACGTCCAGAGAAATCCATCCAAAACAAATATATTTTTTCTGTTGTTATAGCCAATGACTCATATGACGGTATGTTTTTAAAAAGTATACATCTGTGATCATGCATCAGTTTAATTTTATATTAATGCACAATGTTGCCAGCTTACAATGAGTTACAATAATTGGTGGATGACTTTTTTTTTTTCCTTTTGATTATTTTCATAAACCTTTAACAATTTATTGAACATTAAAGGGATTTTACACAATAGGTTAGAACTCAAGAAAACGTTTTAATATCTGAGATAAAAATCACTGTGACAGACAGTCTAAGATTATTTTTATTTTACATGCCTCAAGTAAAATCATTTATCAAAACATTATAATATATTGAAACAACGTTTATTACAATTGTTTTTGATATTTTCAAGCATTCTGGTTAGGAGTTTGTTCTACTAAACCTCTAGCTGTAATAATTAAACTTCTACAATTAATTCAGCCTGAAACACTTAAACACTTACTAATTTCAACCTTATCTATTTTATTTTTTATAAACTTCATACGTTGAAAAATTATTGTAACCGTGATGCCATCATTGGGAAATGTGCATCTTTTTGCATACTAAATTGTGATTGGTCTCATCTTCACCGCATATATTTAACCACTGAAAGCCATGTTTACACTACACAGTATTGATTCTTGTAAGCGGACAACTAATAACAAGACGCTTACTGAGTGTCATGACAACGGAATTTCATTTTCACAGAATCAAACCATAAAACCTAAACTTATCTAAAAATGTAACACCAATATAACAACTACAACATTTCATAACAGCCATTATGCTCCTTTACAAACACTAGATAGATATGTATTTCCTGAAGTAAACGCCAGTTAATTTTGTAACGGTGCATACCATCTGAACAGGGAAAAATAAGCCATGATATTATCGGCTTCCAATACCAGCCATCATATAACTTCCAATCCAATTACAAAATCATTACAAAAATCACTACAAAAGAAAAAAGGGGAAAAAAAAGGAAATACTGGACAATGCTGATGCTTTGCTAAACCCAACACAGATAGCCTTCAGTTCTCTATAATACTCATCAATAAAAATTTGTGGTGGATATCACATAGGTGACATCTAGGTCATTGATTTTTTTTTTAAAACCAGACCCTGTCACTTGCACAAAAAAAAAAAAGAATGATAATAATCTCCGGCCCCTATACAAAAGGTCATCATCATGTGTGTTAAGTGGGTAGCATGAGCTCATGGATGTGTCCTGGATGTCACTGCACATCCGAAGATCTCATTAGCAATAATACTTGTAACACACACTTTTCTAGATATTTCAAGTCAACACACCATAAACACAAGGTGCATAGTATGAAAGCTTGTTTTCAGTTTTCACAACATTCTTTCTCTCACATTTCAGAATTCAATGTAAAGATGAAATTATATAAACGCCTAATTCTGAGAAGAAAAGTAAGAATTGTGAGACACAAACTCACAATTACCTTTTTTGCCGCTATTCCATGGCAGAAAAAAAAAACAGAATTATGAGATGTGTCAGAGAAAAAAGTCAGAACTGTGAAATGTAAACTCAGACTTCTTAGAAAAAGAAATCAGAATTGCAAGATATAATCTCAGATTTCAAGACTATTATTTCTATTATTTCTTAAAATTGTGAGGAAAAAGTTAGAAATTTGAAATAAACTGTCGCAATTACCTTATTCTTTTTTTTTTTTTTTTTTGGTGGTACAAAAATAACAGGGGGTTGAATTATCTACTAGTCTAACTTTAAGGAACAAGTTTTCACAACCGCGTGACTGAAGAAAAACTAAACTCAAAACAGTTTAGCAATTAGTAGTTGAATACATTCCAATAACTCAAACTAAAAATAACTCAACATTAAAGGGATAGTTCACCCAAAAATTACTCCATGATTTACTCGCCTTCAAGCCATCCTAGGTGTATATGACTTTCTTCTTTCAGACTCTTGTAAGCGGACAACTAATAACAAGACGCTTACTGAGTGTCATGACAACGGAATTTCATTTTCACAGAATCAAACCATAAAACCTAAACTTATCTAAAAATGTAACACCAATATAACAACTACAACATTTCATAACAGCCATTATGCTCCTTTACAAACACTAGATAGATATGTATTTCCTGAAGTAAACGCCAGTTAATTTTGTAACGGTGCATACCATCTGAACAGGGAAAAATAAGCCATGATATTATCGGCTTCCAATACCAGCCATCATATAACTTCCAATCCAATTACAAAATCATTACAAAAATCACTACAAAAGAAAAAAGGGGAAAAAAAAGGAAATACTGGACAATGCTGATGCTTTGCTAAACCCAACACAGATAGCCTTCAGTTCTCTATAATACTCATCAATAAAAATTTGTGGTGGATATCACATAGGTGACATCTAGGTCATTGATTTTTTTTTTAAAACCAGACCCTGTCACTTGCACAAAAAAAAAAAAGAATGATAATAATCTCCGGCCCCTATACAAAAGGTCATCATCATGTGTGTTAAGTGGGTAGCATGAGCTCATGGATGTGTCCTGGATGTCACTGCACATCCGAAGATCTCATTAGCAATAATACTTGTAACACACACTTTTCTAGATATTTCAAGTCAACACACCATAAACACAAGGTGCATAGTATGAAAGCTTGTTTTCAGTTTTCACAACATTCTTTCTCTCACATTTCAGAATTCAATGTAAAGATGAAATTATATAAACGCCTAATTCTGAGAAGAAAAGTAAGAATTGTGAGACACAAACTCACAATTACCTTTTTTGCCGCTATTCCATGGCAGAAAAAAAAAACAGAATTATGAGATGTGTCAGAGAAAAAAGTCAGAACTGTGAAATGTAAACTCAGACTTCTTAGAAAAAGAAATCAGAATTGCAAGATATAATCTCAGATTTCAAGACTATTATTTCTATTATTTCTTAAAATTGTGAGGAAAAAGTTAGAAATTTGAAATAAACTGTCGCAATTACCTTATTTTTTTTTTTTTTTTTTTGGTGGTACAAAAATAACAGGGGGTTGAATTATCTACTAGTCTAACTTTAAGGAACAAGTTTTCACAACCGCGTGACTGAAGAAAAACTAAACTCAAAACAGTTTAGCAATTAGTAGTTGAATACATTCCAATAACTCAAACTAAAAATAACTCAACATTAAAGGGATAGTTCACCCAAAAATTACTCCATGATTTACTCGCCTTCAAGCCATCCTAGGTGTATATGACTTTCTTCTTTCAGACGAATACAATCAGAGTTATATTTAAAAATGTCCTGGCTCTTCCAAGCTTTATAATGGCAGTGAATGGTGGTCGAGATTTTGAAGCAAAATAAAGTGTATTTGTCTGAAAGAAGAAAGTTATATACTCCTAGGATGGCTTGAGGGTGAGTAAATCATGGGGTAATTTTAATTTCTGGGTGAACTATCCCTTTAAGCATGCCAACGGTGACTTGATTTTTAGTTGTTTTTTGTTTTGTTTTTTTAATAAAATATCAAAACATTAAATGGATGAAAGGACAACTAAATGTAGACATAATTTCACATTTTTAATCCTCAAATCAAGTCAAGACTAGCTGTGATAGTCATAGTGACAGTTAAACAAGATGGAATAGTTCTGTCTCAAATGGTTTTGAAGACATGCAAATTAGAGAGCAAACCGAGTTCTACCTTCACCATCAACATTGTCACTATGTAAAATTATAAGTTGTTTCAAAATCTCAACTTCCCTTTCATGGGAACTTCGAACTGCGTCCTCTAGGTTTCCCCATAGCGACCCCTAGAGGACGCAGTGTCTCGTTCCCTACTCAGGGAACCATGGTTACATAAGTAACCTGAGACATTGCCTTTCATGGGAACTTCGAACTGCGTCCTCTAGGGGTCGCTATGAGGAAACCTAGAGGACGCAGTGTCTCGTTCCCTACTCAGGGAACCATGGTTACATACGTAACCTGAGATGTTTTTCTGCATAACATAGTTCAATTAACCATTAAAATAGTCTGTGTGTGACAAAATAGAAGTTGGATTTTTGTACAGTGCACAAGCAGGCAGTTGTCTAATGATGTGTGTCATATGCTGTGGCTTTCTGCTGTGAAACTGAATTGCTGCAAGACGATTCAGTGCTTTAGATTTCTTCCTCTTGTTTTGTTCTCCCTCTCTGCCTCTCATTTACTACTAAAGATGAATATTTCAGCAGATTTTTATTTCAGGTCCAGTGAAACTCCACTTCTCCAACCTTGTCAATGAGATCTTCTGAAAAAGAAAAAAAAATCAACTATTCCTGTGGATCCAAGACAAAAGATGTCAGAACCTTTCACATGTATTAAACCCTACAAGCCCAAATCTTCATGACAGATCAACTCATCAGATACTGTGGGTCCAGTTGTCTCTCTCTCTCTCTCTCTCTATCCAGTCTCACATCTCTCCTCTCTCCCTCCCTCCAATCCATTTACCATTTAAAGTGTCCTGCAATCTTCCTGCAAATGTCAATTAACAGACAAACAGATTTCATCTCCTCTGCACTATCCTGCAGTCACGGTGAATGAATTTGACCTTTCTATCCTCTCCATGGTGATATTGTTTGATATGTTTTTTATTGTAATTTTGGGTGACTTGCAGGGATGTTTAACAGTTTGTGTTGCTTCTGGTTGCCATTTCTGAATTTTACAGAACAAAAATAAAAATGTATTTCCCAGACCCCATGGTACAAAATACCATGTACATGGTACAAAAGTGTCAAATGTGAGGCAGTATTGGTTTGGCAAGTACAAAAAATATTAAAACGTTAATCATCAGTGGATGATAAATAATTTTATCAGGAATTGAAACAATACATGGTTTAAATAAAATTATAAGACTGATACATCGCTGATATAAAAGACACAAATGATTAAAATCAAAGATATAAACAATAATATGAAAACATGTTGCTACCACATCTTCTGCAAACCT
Organism: Sinocyclocheilus anshuiensis; assembly: GCF_001515605.1. Lineage (NCBI taxonomy): Eukaryota > Metazoa > Chordata > Actinopteri > Cypriniformes > Cyprinidae > Sinocyclocheilus > Sinocyclocheilus anshuiensis. The sequence goes on along the minus strand of NW_015557049.1, from coordinate 1,537,601 downwards.
TACTTAAGTGGAGATGTTATAACCAGATGTTTATTCCTCTAACAAATCAAAATGTGTCGATGTTTTTGTGCCAGATGCCATTTAATGAGACAGGGACTGATTATCTCATATTTCTCATTTTTGAATGCATTATCACAAACATGCAAGAATAAAAGCCAAATATTTCAGCTTATATATATATATATATGAAATGTAGAAATTATATAAAATAAATGAAATCGTTTCATGGCCAAAACATATCAAAACTATTTTTATTCAAGATTTATTTTATCAAAAACAAGCTGTTTTATCCAAGTTAATTTCGGATACTGGCAGTGCCCTTGTACACAGAAACGGAAAAATTCAAAGAGAGAGGCTTTATGAATTGTTTGGGCATTAGTTATTAGTTTTAGTTTTTTTGTTTTTTACTAAATGAAATATTAATAGAGAACATTGAGGATGTAACTGCCACTGCGTGTGCCAAACTTGAGCCTGGAGCATGTGTTGCTGCTCTTTAATTCAGTCTTCATGCTCTTGGTCTGTTCACTGATAAGAGCTGCTTCACAAATCCCTCACACACTCACATATTCTAGAATGACGTCTGACTCACATTAAACAAAGCTGCTCTGAAGAAATGAGCAAATGAAATTCAAAGTTAACCTGTTGATCTGAAAACATACAGAAAAATGTTGAAATAATTATGATCATTAGAATGTCCTTATTCTGTGGACCCTTTAGATTTACCTTGAAAAAAAAAACTGTATTCCAAGATGCTTCAAAGTATACATATTCATATTTTACACACACACACACATCACAATATTTTTATTAGATTTTATTTTTTTTTACACGTTTTGGCATCTTTGACACTTACTATTGTACAACAGTTAAATTAATTGCCAGATACTTTGTTTACTTTTTCTCCACAACAAAAATAGTTCAAAATAAGCCAAAGCAGAACGAATCGGCGCCACAGTAATGATGTTTTGTTCCAGAATGAGTCATTGTGTTTGAACAGATCAGTTGAGCGAATGATTCAGTGACTAATTTATATTTTTTTAAAGAATCAGTGTTTTGAATGAATCATTTGAATCAATGGATCAATGACTCATTTGACATCAATGACAAAAAATAACTTGTCACCACCTACTGGCATAATGATTTAACCTGCAAAAATAGTGAGTTAAAAAAAAAACTTGTTTGCATATTGTTTGAAATATGCAAACAAAAGAGCTTCAACATTTTTCCCCAATCACATTCGTTTGTTTCTATTTACACTTACTGCAAACAGTATCTATGACTATTTAAGTCCAAGTAGCATCTATCTTCTAATACACTCATTGTAAATAGCTTCTCCCGTATTTGAGAGTGTAAGTGTTTCTGCACCTACCTTGACCTCAGTTACTAAAAAAGAAGCTTCCTTATCTTTCCTTTGCTTGGTTCACCTTGGTCTTCTTCATTATTGTCATGTACGAACTAGAAAAGAGAAATGCTTACATTTTGCTTTGTTTGTTTTTACCCTTGTCCTGACTCTCCCATTATAATAACCATAAAATCGCATCATATGTAAAATCCATTAAGCCTTTAAGTTTTAGTCCTGAGTGGTATCTCAATCCACAGAAGTCTTGAGTCACCAACAAATCTCTGGTTGAAATGATTGACATCTTTGACCTTTATTTGTTGTTTATGTTTGTCCTTGAGAGCAATAATGTAATTTGCTTATAGAGACAGCCTATGCACAAAATACAGAAATTCTGTAGCTTTTCTGCCGTAGTTACAATATAGAGCCAATCGGGGAGACTTCAGTAAGAAATCGTCAAGAATGTTCTTGAAAATAAATAAGGGCAATGAATTATATTAGCACAGCATGTTAAGGTTCAAGAGTCCTCTAAAGAAAATAGCAGAACAAAGATCCACATGAATATTTAATTTGAATTGAATACAGACCTATCAATGAGAGCTAATATTATTCAACCTCAGAACAACATTCATATCACTTAAAAGATTAATCTTACAAAGATACAAAACAACACGAAACAGCTCTAGTAAATTACCTCCTTTATAATCTTTATTGACACTTACTCCCAATGGATTTTACTTATTTCATGTGACATTGCCACTGAACTGTGCCATAAACCTATTACAGTTAACCGCCCTGGAGGTTAACTGAGGTTAACAGTCTTGCTCAAGGCAGCGTGGTCATAGCTAATGAATCGCTCTTTCAATTAATTTAACCAACAATGATCTGGTTACCAGCCCTGAGACCACTACACCAAGCACCAGAACCATACCATACAATCATCAAACTGAAGATCTACAAATACCTTTCTAGAGAACCAAACATCAGCAAAGATGTCCATCAGCCTGTTAAGACGACACATTTTCCATTGGTTTCATTGTCTATATGACTAAAAAATAATGCATTTAGAGAATTGTAGACCTCGACATATGCAGTTATCGCACATTTGAAAGCCTGGTTTTTGTGAGAGTGCACCTACTGCTCAGCAGAATGAAAATGAACTCCGTTTAGATAACCAAAATGAGTAGTTACGATTTTTAAGTGCACTTCACAGCAGGCAGCATTAAGAGTCTTATGTACAAGAAGCAGTAAAGGTTTGTCTGAACCATAAAACAGGAACGTACAGCCAGGCATTCCCTGAGCATTAAGTGGAACTGGCCCTTCGCTAAGCCTTAGAAATGTAACTATAGAGTCCTACCTTTGCTACCATTGCCATATGACAGTTAAGAAAAACTTAGGTGTTTGGATAGTTTTAAACAGGAGTTTTACAAAAATTATCCAAAGATAATTTCCAAATGAATCTTCAGAAATTCATGCAGTGGATTCAAATACAGTACAGTATACCAGCAAAACAATGCAAATGAGCAGAAGTAAGTTTTGTCTCCAAGACAAATTAATGTCGTTACTATCTTAAAATTAATATTTATATATTAATTTTAATTCATATATGTATTGCTTCAGCTTAAAAGGGCTACAGTACCACAATGAGTTGTTAACTTTAACAGCTGAAACCAGCCTAAGCAGGTTGGCTGGTTTTAATTGGTTTTCCAGACTGGTTATAGCCACTTCTTTAGCTGGTCAGGGCAGGAGACCAGCTGAACAACCAGCTAAAACCAACTGAACACCATCTTAGCCAGTCTGGGAGAGCAGCTAAAATTACTTCCAGCTTATGCTGGTTTTAGCCAGACCATTTAATTTCGGATTAACCATGATCTTCACACTGATTCTTAAAATCCCAAGAATGATCTTTTACACTCTGAGCGGAATAGGCCTAAGTCATATTTTAATAAGTCTATCACTTATAGCAGGGGTTCTCAGCTCTGGCCCTTGAGGTCCACTTTCCTGCAGAGTTTAGCTCCAACCCAAATCAAACACACTTGAACAAGCTCATCAAGGTCTTTAGGATTGCTATAAAGTTACATTGGCAGGCAAGTTTGATCAAGGTAGGAGCTAAACTCTGCAGGAAAGTGGACCTCAAGGGCCAGAGCTGAGAACCCCTGACTTTAATAAGACTATCGCTTAATAAGACTATCACTATATTTAAATAAGTCATATTTTACCGTAAAATAAGGTCAGAGTTGACCATGAAATAATGGCAAGAAAATACTTTACTATTGGGGATGCATGATGCTTGAGTCCAGTTCACAAACAAATTAGTCAGTTTATATATTTATGCATGTATGTCATGGATCGGAATTGATTGATGAACAACTTATTTTTATTTGGATCTTTTTTTCTTCAAAAAAAAACGACTCAAAAACTCAAGAGTCACTTCATTCACTGAATTTGTCACAGCGGTTTTTGAATCAATAACAAGTTCCCATTACTGCCAGCAATAGTTTAATGTATTATTTTCCCCAAAATATAATGAAAATAACATTTTAAGTGAAATAGTATACAGTATGTACACCTATAGCCCTACTTAAATGAATCAGAATCGCATTGCACTGGGAAATGTTTACCGATAGCCTATTCCAGCCCTAATTCACTTACACTAATTTTGTAATATCAGTAATCACTATCAAATAAGGCTTCTCTCTTTTTAGTTTGTGGCATTTGCCTCGATTAAAGTGTGGAGACGGCAAATCAAATCATGTCAGTGTAACTGAACAATTTCTTTAAAAAAAAAAATGGCAGATAAATGCTTTGCAGTGTCACACTTCATTCCAGCCCATGAAGGAATAATATCCATTTAATACTGACCCCTTTAAGAGCACATTAAAAAACATGCTGCTGCTGGCAGAAACATCCAATGTAGGGGAATGCCTAGAATGGGGCATAGTCAATCATAATCGCGTCAATAAAATACATCATACATAACTGTACAAACATTTTGATCTTGGAGAACTGTAAACGGAGGGGTGAAAGATCAGAATGAATTATGATTATGGCATTGCTTCGATTCACAAGATTGGATGCTTGTGTTTGAGCACTATGAGATAAAGCTTGTCATTTTAATAAAGAATCAATTCCAGTTTTAATTCGTTTCTCTCTTTTCCTCCTGCCCTCCATCTTGATCCGGACATATATCGATTAACTTCAACAAATCACACAAACTCTCCCAGCATGATCAATGGACATATCAAGACACAATACTGAAGAAAGGTGTCCAGCACAGAACTGTGCAAATAAAATAGCTTTTTTTCAGTCTCAATTTCTTCTCAAACAAACTCTCACAAGTGTCCTAAAGGAATCATGGATCCCAAAGCAAAATAATCAAGAGCTCTTTCAGAACAACAATATAACAAACACATCACGCACACTGCTACATATATCACTGAGTGCTTTTAGGTTCCCACTGAAATTCTTACCCGGATCTGATGCCAGTGGATTGAGTTTTGCGTTTCTCTCCATTTCCAGTCTTTCAATCAGTGCGGCCATACAGGAGACACAGCGCCACCAAATGAAAATGTGAGGAACTGCACTCACACACACACACACACACACACACACACAATAAGACATTAAAGGGATAGTTCATCCAAAAATGAAAATGTGATGTTTATCTGCTTACCCCCAGGGCATCCAAGATGTAGGTGACTTTGTTTCTTCAGTAGAACACATATGATGATTTTTAACTTTAACCGTTGCAGTCTATCAGTCGTATAATGCATGGCAATGGTAACAAAATCTATGAGAGTAAAAAAAACATGCACAGACAAATCCAAATTAAACCCTGCGGCTCGTGACGACACATTGATGTCCTAAGACACGAAACGATCGGTTTGTGCCAGAAACCGAACAGTATTTATATCATTTTTTACCTCTAATATACCTCTAATACATCACTATGTCCAACTGTCTTTGGGCGACTCTCATAGATTTTGTTACCATTGCCATGCATTATACGACTGATAGACTGCAACGGTTAAAGTTAAAAATCATCATACGTGTTCTACTGAAGAAACAAAATCACCTATATATTGGATGCCTTTGGGGTAAGCAGATAAACATCAAATTTTCATTTTTGGGTGAACTATCCCCTTAATGAGCACAAATCACACAGCCAGAAATATAAATATCAAATCTGTACTGTATGTCATGTATGATTTATTAATTCAGAGCTGTGAGAAAACATATGAAATGTGTTCCTATTCACAAATGCATACGTGCTTTGAACGTGCTTTAAATATAAAATAGATCAAAAGTTGAGAAAACATTGTCAAATACTAAAAAAGTAAATTCAATTTTTGTTTTAAACATTTTTAATGGACACCTCAGAGCAGAGCTTTTCTTGGGCCGGCTGTTTAATGGGAAATTGCTTCTGAGGTTCCAATTATATTTCAAATCACGTTCAAATTAGGAATAATGAACAATCCCTGCAGTTTAAAGAGCAGGAGGATGCAATGACACTCAGAAAACTGTAATTTTTGTTTTAAACATTTTTAATGGACACCTCAGAGCAGAGCTTTTCTTGGGCCGGCTGTTTAATGGGAAATTGCTTCTGAGGTTCCAATTATATTTCAAATCACGTTCAAATTAGGAATAATTAACAATCCCTGCAGTTTAAAGAAGAGCAGGAGGATGCAATGACACTCAGAAAACTGTAAATGAAGAAACACAGCAGGACAGCAGCTCAATAACTGTGTGCTTATCCACATGAAATGTCATTTACATTAATTTGACTGTTTTAATCTATTTTTAAACAACTTTATTATTATGCTGCTGATGTCTCCGTCTTGACTTGCTTGATCAACTTCGAGTATTAAAAAGAAACGTGCTGTTCTTTTTTTGCACATCAGTATAAATAATGAGTTCTTTAAGCATCAGGAGAGAAATAAATAAAAAAATGTTCAAACCTGTTTGCTTGCATGTAAACTATCTTGCTTTCTCATTGTGCTTCATCTGAATTAAACTGCAGAGCATCTCAAAAACAGAACACTCTGTTTTGTCCAGTCACTAATTATAAGAGCAGTTTGGGGGAAGTGTTTTTTGTGGTTCATGTGAGAGATGGTTTATGGATAATAGCGGACTTTTGTAAGAGAGATGAAAACACAAAGCAACCATTAGGGAGAGCTGTAAGTCAGTGAAGAATCTGAAGCTTTCAGCAAAGCTACATTTATCCATATTATCACAGGAGAAGACTGCTCATATAACTTATAGAGCATTAGAGAACAATCAAGTGTTCTGTCCGTTGAACATTTTATGCTTCTTAGACATTTTTAGTGCATTAGACTTTTTACACACATTATCTAAAGTTCTGAGATTTGGGACATTTTGGGTAAAATGTCAAATGAAAAGTAGCTTTAGAACGCTATTAGAATTAACTTTAATTGGATCTTATCAACAAAGAATGTCAGCAGCATATAATAAAGATGGATTTGTTTCTTACAAACATGCAGATGGACTGGAGTCGTGTGTATTACTTGTAGATTATTGTGATGTTTTTATCAGCTTTTTGGACTCTCATTCTGACGGCACCCATTTACTGCAGAGGATCCATTGGTGACCAAGTGATTTAATGCTACATTTTCTTAAAATATTCCTTTAATGACTGCTCATTGCTAATTTTGTTTTATTAAAAAAAAAAGAAATATGTATAATACATAAGACTACCTCTATTTTCTAGTAACATGTCTTTATGTAGAGATGTGATAAAGAATAAAAGAAAAAATGCATTTATTGTATAATTTTAAGTTTATTTTAAAAACACTGAACATGTTCTTGGGAACTTTTCTTACTTTCAAACAATAAACGTTCTTAACAAATACAAGATATAAAAAAATGTAATATAATTTAAACATTGTTTTTACAGACTCATATCAGCTAAAATTAAATTACTTTTTTTAAAGGTAGATTGATGTAGTTTTTTTGGCAGTAAGATAAGGTAAACACAAATGTTAAATTACTGCAGAGGATCCATTGGTGACCAAGTGATTTAATGCTACATTTTCTTAAAATATTCCTTTAATGACTGCTCATTGCTAATTTTGTTTTATTAAAAAAAAAAGAAATATGTATAATACATAAGACTACCTCTATTTTCTAGTAACATGTCTTTATGTAGAGATGTGATAAAGAATAAAAGAAAAAATGCATTTATTGTATAATTTTAAGTTTATTTTAAAAACACTGAACATGTTCTTGGGAACTTTTCTTACTTTCAAACAATAAACGTTCTTAAAAAATACAAGATCTACAAAAATGTAATATAATTTAAACATTGTTTTTACAGACTCATATCAGCTAAAATGAAATTACTTTTTTTAAAGGTAGATTGATGTAGATTTTTTTGGCAGTAAGATAAGGTAAACACAAATGTTAAAAATAAATTAACTATAATTAACTTTGAAATCAAAAAAGTGCATTTTTGGAATAAAAACATCAATAGTTGCATCAGAAGTGGAGTCATTATGAGATATCAGTAACTCACATTGTAAGTGTGTTTTGACAGCACAGATAAACTGCTTTATCATATCATAAATTATGATTACTTTTCCCTGAGTTCTGCAGTACCTATATTTTTTTGTAAATTATTAGATGTTGACAGCCAACTGTGACAGCCTTTTTTATCCAGAGACTTGAGTTCTGAAAGTTACAGTATGTTTTCATAATACAATGAACTCTTATCTCAAAAGATTAGGAAAAATATCCCTATAAATATATAATAAACCTACTATCCAATTTAAGGCATCAGCAATATTTGTGAATGTGTGTGAAATGACCTGCAATGGATTTAAAACAACAGACAGAAATATCAGACCAGGAAGAAAGAGAGAGAGATGGACTCTCTCAGGAGGTCAGATGTCAGTCCTTCAGTATTTGTTCTAAAGTTGAGAGAAGGTTCCTCAGTCCATACATGTAGCTCTCATCCGGATTATCGCTGGGAAATACATGAGCAAAATCTATCATCTTCACCTCCACTGCCTCCTCCTTTCCAAACTGCTTCTTATCGCCCATTCCAATTTCCGTTGGCGTTCCTCTCATGCTGAACATTGTGGCAGTACGGGTGACTGTGTGTTAAACTGCTCTGAAAGCTCAAAGCCTCATGGGAGTTGTTAGAGTTGCTCTGTGGCTCCCCCTGCTGATGTTCTGTTCCTGGCTCAGCAGGCTTATGTTTGGATCCATTGACTGTGTGTGGAGAGCCTTCATACACCATCAGCAGAGAGCTGGCATAGAAATGCAGCTGAGTCTGGCTCTCAAACCAGCGGAGAATGCTTTGGATTTTAGAGATGATCAGAGAAACTGCATGCCTCCGTAATTCTTGACCATTATGGAAGAATCTAGTCAGGCCTCAGGGAATAAAAATTCAGATTTCAGTTTTTAGCATTATTATAAACACAGTTCACATTAGTACCAATAGCCTTTTTTTTTTATTATTTCTGAATTCCAGATTTCCACAGCTCTGATCCTACTCATTCATTCATTCATTCATTCATTTTCTTTCCTTGATTTTTCCACACCTGGAAATCACAATTTAAAAATAACAAAAAATGGTATACAATAATAATAATAATAATAATAATAA